>NC_056749.1:821060909-821195909 GCF_019279795.1 Protopterus annectens | reverse complement strand
CAGCCAACTGACACAGAGTGTCAGAAGTAATGTATGACAGGAGTTTCCTTTAAATCAGCGAATGCTTAAAATAGAGAACACTGACTTATTGACTCATTAATAGTGAAACCTTAAAATCCCAAAGACACGGAACAGTGATTTTTTTCCCAGGGAAAAAAATTGCTGGTCCGTTTCTGGGACTTTACCATTTCCTCCACTGTGGTGCGATCTCAGAGTCGGTATATTTAAGTGGGGGTGGTGTGGGGGGTGTTTTGAACTTTTTGTCTTTGAGATTGTAAGGTTTCGTTCTTAACGGGTCGATAAATCAGCATTCATTATTTTAAGTGTTCGCTGATTTAATATAGACCCTATGACAGAAGGATACCACAGATGAAAAGTTAAAGTGCACAAAACAATGGCAGACCAGTACCACTGTATGGTACAAAAATCTGGGCAGTAAAGGCAGAACAGTTGAAGAAGCTAGAGGTGATGGAAATGAAGTATCTGAGATGGGGTGTGAGATGCACGCTAGTGCGCCAGATAAAGAAATGAGGACATAACAGCAAAAGCCAAAGTAGCTTCAATTATAGAAAAGGTCAAAGAGAACAGATTACAGTGGTTTGGGCATATGTGCAGGAAAGCAGAAAGTAGTCTGTTGTAGCAGCGTTGGGACAGACAGGAAGAAGGTAAAAGGAAATAAGGGCTTCCAGCAAAGAGGTGAATGGATTGTGTGAGGAGACCAGCACAAGTCAGGCATGTATGTCAAAGAAGGTAGGAGAGTGGTACTGAATAGGGAGAGATGGAGGCATGTGACACAATACCCTGACCCCATGTAGAGAATGGGAAATAGGAGGATGATGATGATGGCGAAACTATCACAATAGTAATGTGTCTACATGTGTATATATATATATATATATATATATATATATATATATATATATATATATATATAAAAATATATAAAAACAGAACTGTTAATATATATATATATATATATATATATATATATATATATATATATATATATGGGTTCCCTTTAAATCATCGAATGTTCAGAACATCGAAGTTCTGATCATCGAGACCAGAACATCGATGTTCAGAACATCGAAGGTTTAAAGTGGAAGTGCCAGGTAAGTGAGATTGTGGAATGTTGGGTCTGTATGCAGGGCAGCAAGGTGCCCTGCATGTTGTGTGTGTGTGTGTGTGTGTGTGTGTGTGTGTGTGTGTGTGTGTGTGTGTGTGTGTGTGTGTGTGTGTGTGTGTGCCATCTGAGTGTTGGCATTGCAGGTAGGGTACGGGAAATCTCTCGTTTAGCGCTATCACATATAGTGGTAAATGGGAGATTTCCCTTACCCCATTGTAGTACGATCTTGGAGTTGGAATATTAAAGTAGGGGGGTGTGGGGGGCACATCCTCCCACATGGGGTGAATTTTCGATGTTCTGAACATTCGATGATTCAAAGTGAATCCATATATATATATATATATATATATATATATATATATATATATATATATATAAACAAACTGTTGTGTCTTTATATATTTTATATATATATATATACATATATATGCGTGTGTGTGTGTGTGTGTGTGTGTGTGTGTGTGTGTGTGTGTATATATATATATATATATATATATATATATATATATTATATATATATATATATATATATATATATATATAGTAATTGTATATATATATATATATATATATATATATATATATATATATATATATATATTTATATTTATATATATATATATATATATATATATATATATATATATAGTAACAGTCGTGTTTGTCACTTCCGATTTCAGCTAATATTTTGTACTAAAACATTACTTTCAATGTCAGAAGTAATTTTCCTACATCGTTTTCTTAATTAAAATATGTAAGTCAGGAAATTACTGACTTAAGCTGTCTATTAATAAGTATGTGCAATAGAAGGTCACTGTCCCTAATTTTCTGCTGCTCTGATTTCTCTAACTTGATCCTTCCCTTAAATGCCTCTTGCATATTCCATTAGAACTGTGAGAAGGCAGAATGGAGGGTCAGCTGTAGCAGGTGCCATCTTGAATGTGACACTGGCCTTTGAAGGAAATTAGAAAAAAATGAGAGAGTGAAGTTCCAAACAGGTGTCTTGTCTGTGGCACCAAACTGCCGTGCTGCAGCTCTATATTATATATGTTTTTGTGTTCATTTAATCGGAATGTCAGGTCTTCTGTGAAATCCATTTATAGTCAAACATTTAGTCAAAGGTTTTATATTTTTAAAATTCACAGTATGGAAACTAGTGTACTTTGTACTTAAAACAAACACAGACCTGTTTTTTTTTCATGCTAAATATGAAATTTATGTTATTTGCGCTGTGATATACTCACTTTCAAACATGTTTATATAGACTTTGTAGTGATATTTTAATTGCACCGAAGGCTCCCATTTTTGGATGTGTAAAGGGCTTTGCCTGAATTTTACAGGATAAGTTGCTATACTACATACATGTTATGTGCACAGTTCTGTTCGTGTTCACTAAAGTAATTGGATGGCAAATGGGTACATTTTCTGTGATACAGATGTCTGTGAGCAGTGATACGATGCAGCAGCTTCAGTATTTATGTGTTTCTTCTTTTATTATTATTTTATTTTATTTTATTTTGTTTTACTTTATTTTATTTTCTTTCCTATTACCTGCTGATCATCAATCTCCCTTTTCTGGGAAATAACTGACCAATATGGGTCATCATGCAGACAGCCATCAGGGGATTTTCCTTATATGGCCATAACACCACAGGGCATGCCAAGTAAAGCACTCATGATATGGCATGCAATGGGCATAACCAAGGGCATGTCATTTACTTCTGTAAATGACATAGCCTAAGGACAACCCTGCTACCCATGAAATCAGTGCTTCCATAACATTTCTGGTATCCACTGGTGATTAAAACTTGGGAAAGCGTGCCTTGGCATGCTATCCCACTCTCTCTCTCTGGACAAGTAGTAGGCCAGCAAAGGTGTATCACTCATCTCTTCCCTCATGCATGCCCTAGCAGCTGCCAGACCATTAACTAAACTCAGATTGCATGGGTCATTGTCACACTCTACCCATCCATGCCAGTGAAGCTAGCTCACCATTCTCATGTTCTACTGCAAATCCTTGTTTAATGAAAAGTCATAACAAACTGAGATGAGTCTTGTACATATCTGTAGGAATGATCTGTGTTCAGAAAACCAGCAACAATTATCAAAACAGCTGGAAGACAACAGTTTAGACAACGAGTCTTTAGATATGCTGTGTTCATCAACATAAGAGACTAGGGCTGGAATTTGTATTGATGCATAACATACAGATGATATTGGCATAGTTTTGACGGGTGATTAAATTTCAAATAGCTAAGGTGAACAAGAGCTTACACATCACAGTACACAACACATAACTAAGTACAAAAATAGTTATAAATGATAATCCACAGGGAAAATAAACATATAAAATGTTGTGATTCATAGTTGACTGTGAGTTGTCTGGTAGCTTGATTGCATAGTGCCCTGTAATGGAAAAGTTCTTAGACAAATAGCAGAACTGCAACAAGAAGACGTGTTTGCAGCTGCAACAGTTTGTGTTGAGCTGCACTATATTGCTACAGCTGCCAGCTGTATTTTTTTGTGGTTGCATGTCTTCACAGACGTAGGGCAGTGCCAGACTTCCATTGCCCTCACTAATGACCACATAGTAGAATGCTATATTATAGCCTTGGATATGAACCAGAGATTATGTATTTTATCCACGTTAAATCTCAGGGAATCTGTAGTATTCTTACATCTCCTAGTACCAAAGGCTATATAAATCTTCCTGAAGTAGCTACATGGATCTTTCAGTGACCAGTTTAACTGGTGACTCATTGGGTATAGCACAGGCTTCTGCCTCTTGGATAGTTAATAACTTCCTCTGTTACATGTTAATGAGAAAATATGGTGCCCAAGCACTGAAAAAAGAACCATTACATTACATGGCTTATACAATACTTCCCAATTAATGAGGTTCTGGGTACAATAGACTGCACTCATGGCTATAAACACTTTCTCTGGCCACAGTGTTAGAGATACCCCAGTAAGACAGGCTATCATTCCTCCAAGTTCTAGGTAGTCTATTTTGCATAAAGTATCATTGTATCATTTCCAAGATGTGTGTATGCGTGTGTTGTGTGTGTGTGTGTGTGTGTGTGTGTGTGTGTGTGTGTGTGTGTGTGTGTGTGTGTGTGTGTGTGTGTGTGCGTGTGTGTGTGTGTGTGTGTGTGTGTGTGTGTGTGTGTGTGTGTGTGTGTGTGTGTGTGTGTGTGTGTGTGTGTGTGTGTGTGTGTGTGTGTGTGTGTGTGTGTTGTGGGGGGGGGTTGTGCTGAATCCTGGTCATTCTTATTATTGACATATCTGTCATATGTGGCCTATGTGCCCATTTATAGCATGATGATTTTCTACTATGTCATCCTGTAAGTAAGTCTGCCAGAGTGTGTAGAATACATGCTGACACGTGCACACTCAGCTTGTAGCCACAACTAAAAACCTCTGAAGCAAAGAGGCAGAGGCTATTCTGGACCAGCCCAGGTGTCCCAAAGAAGGAGGACGTGCCTTCCTATGTAATTTTAGATTCCAAATCAAGCAATATATCATGGTCCCCTACGTAGGTTACATATCACAGTATATTACAGATGTTTAATCCATGCTTTGAAGGGTTGTGGATATCTTATAAATACAACACTCTTGAGAGGACAACACTCAAATACAGAACATATACATCGCAAGAATTCAAGGAATTGCCCTTCTTTGACTTCTGCATGCTTTCTGTTTAATTTAGAACTGCTTGCTTCACGGAATACAGCAACTTTACCTGACCTTATCTCAACCCATCCAGGATTGTTTTGTGATTTCCTATGTAACTGCTTGGTAGGAGATGTATTATTTTGATTTATACTGCATTTTTCAACTTTTTACTGTTAGAGAGTAGGCTGGAACATAGCCCTCCAAAGGGGCCTTGCTAACTGTGACTTGATCGGTAACCAATGGTGAGAGTGAGCACAGGCTACTGAATTCATTTGCACATAAAGAACATCTAGTACCTCAATGTGGCTAGCATTACAGGACAGCATAACTACTTTATGAACTACTTCTCTTTGCACACTTTTAGGTCTGTGGCCTTAATTTAATATTTATTTATTTATTTATTTTATTTGCAGTTAGTTTACCAGGATGGTCCATTGGGTGAAGAAGAACCTGTTTTCAATGGAGTCCTGGGGAGAAAAGCTCCATAAAAACAAAAATTACATTCAAAGTATTAGGTTACAGTACGTACAGAAGTAGAAGTAAAATCATAGCATTTAAAGATACAATTTCTAAATCGGTAAGTAAAAGTATTCATGTGTATATTATCTGTATGATTTACTTATATAATTTCACCTAAATTACTACTTGTGTTAAAATCTGTGAATTCTATAGTTACTGAATTAGATATTTTTGTTTATTTTAAAATTCTTTAACTGTTTGTCACTGAGAATTGATTTTTTTAATATATTTGCCATTAGTGATTTGCTGAACTGTAAGAATTGTGTCCAGTTTAATAAATATTGTGTGTAGACAGACAGATATATCGTTAAAGTCAACACATTATAACATGTCAAAAGTTTAATATATGCTTACTGTTATTGATATTAAATGAAGACTTGCTGAAGATGATTGTGCTTATACAAATAATATTATGCAAGGTACAAACAGAACACATTTAGGAAAGGAAGTGCCCTTTGCTAACATGGTGCATTCAGCCACTATTAAGCTTAATTCTATAGACAGCATCATTGTGATTCAGGACAGAAGTAAACAGTAATCTGTGGATCCACAGTATGCAAAAGAAAAAACGTTGTTGAAATGATGACACTAATAAGATTAGTGGTGATGAAGATTATTCTTCTGTAACAATTGAATGAGCAGACATTATTAAATTAGAACAGAGAATTTTCGGATCTCATCAGAAATAACATACTAGTGTATTATTTCTGATGAGATCTGAAAATCAGAAATGATCAGAAATGATATACTAGTAATTGGAAAATTTGATGATTACATTAACTTGTGTTCATGATTTGCAGACAGGATAATGAATTTTGAATTATGTTATGCTTTCCAGGATCAAAAATGCAGTATGCAAGGAGGATTTCTCAATTTAAGGAAGCACAGAGCTGTTTTTATTCTTGTGATCTCACCATCTAGAAAAGGATCATTGTTAGTAGGGAAATTACAGACTATATAAATAACATAGCCGGTAGAAGTTTAAGGGCACAGTTTTCACAAATCACATATAGAAAGGAGGATTCATTAAGAGCTAGTAAATTAATTTTTTTTTTTTTTTTTTGGTAATTACCTGCATGAAAAAATGGCAGCTTTTAAAAGTAGGAAACTAAAAGTTTCAAGTCTAATTCTGAGCTCATGTGTATTTAAATAGGATGCGGTTCACTTGTCAAGGAAGGTGAAGATAACTTTTACAGCAGGCATTTTATAATAGTTCACTATTACAATTACCCAGCCCATCCAACCACTACCTTTCTTTCCACTCCACTAACTACCTTGATTATAGCAAACTCAGATGCTCATAAGCCTAATACTTATTACACAGCAGGAACTTCTTATTGTAACATTTGTTAATGTCTGTTATGTACTTCACAGATAAAGATTCTAGCTGTCTACTGATGTACTATGTTCTTCATCTGTAAATATGTTGTAAGTAATTGCTATGTCAAATTGTTAATCGCTATGTAATCCAATGTAATTACTGTCTGTTTATTTTAACTGTGGAGCTTTTATCCCCGGGCCTCCACTGAAAATGGACCATATGTCCAGTCAGACATTCCCGGTCAACAAATGTAAATAAATAAATAAATAAATAAATAAATAAAAAATACAAGGTAAGATTTTTGCCAGGTCAGAAATTTAACAGATCACATATAGCAACATTTGATTTATCTACTCTGGTTGTTAATTTGAGCATTCTTAGTAATATTAGTAATAAAGCTTTTTTGTAGGAAGAGTTACTCAGTTTATACATGGCTGATGTTATTGTTTGAGAAACACGGTTAAAGAGCAATGATTGAAAACAAATTCTGTCAAGGAATAAATGTTTTTCCCCGTTATAGACATTCTAAGAAAGACAAGTAGAGATATTCTGACACGAATTAAAGATTATGAGACCCAAGATTATTACGTTTGATGATAACACCAACACATTGAAGATTATATATCACCGACAATAATGACAACTCAGGAACAGATTATAATTTTTGGCATGTATATGGTGTGATAGTCAAGTACTGATGACACAGAGGAATTCATACATTTCTTATAGGAAACACAGGAAGAAAATTCATATTTGCTGTGAACTTCATTTACCAGAGATAGACTGACATAGTATTGAGTCTACAAATTTAGTAAGGAAATTAATTACATCATATGTTCAGGAAAAAAAAATTGTTTAGACTGTAAGCAAACCTCCTAGGAAACAGAACATACTGGAAACTGTTTCTAAGGAAGTGATTGTTACCTCATCTCAAGTTTTACCACCTTTGATGTGTAGTGATTATGGGGTTTATTAAGATTAAGTTACTGCTAGATAATTTTGACAAACTGAAATATATAATATATAAATATATAATAATGCAAAAAATATTAACAAACTATATGGAAGCAATGCAGTCACTCTGTAAACCTAATTGGAGTGAGTGTTTCATGAGAAAGATGGCAGAAGGAATGTGACAAGTTTTGCGAAAGTGCTTATCTCTTTGTTTTATTTATTTTATTAAAGTGTTTATTTTACTAAAGTGTTATTCCACATATGCTGACTTTGCAGTTTGTTTTTTCTACTTATACCGAATATTTTATACATGGTTGGTGTGATTTAGTCATGAGGGCGAAGCCCAAGTGATTAAACAATGCCAAACATGGGTAAATCTTCAATATACCACACCCAAGATTCAGGTATTGCTACTATACAATGTCATTATTTAAGAAAGAAATGATTTACTTTTCTTAAATAATTACTTAGATTCAATAAACTCCATGTAGGCTTCATGCAGAGCCTACATGGAGTTTACGTGTTTGTGTGACCGTGTGCAGCATGCAGCAGTGCGCAATGCATAGTAATGAGGTGCAGGGCACCTAAGCTACGTTTCTCGACTCACAACAGTGTTGCTGGCTGTGAAACCTTATAAGCAAACATGGATATGCAGTTCCACAGTGATCATCAGGGGTTTTAGAAACAGTTGTCATTCTGTAGTTTAACACATCTACACAGAGGCCAACTTAATGAGAGGGCAAATAAACAGTAATAGGGACATATTTGGTATAGATGTCACATAGGAATGTGTTAGAATTGTTGTGTTAAAAATAGGGTGGGAGGGTGGAATAATGGTTAAGGCAGTTACCTTACATGCAAAAGGTGCAGGGTTTGATTCTCACATGGGGTAATTGGCTAGGCTTAAAATGGCCCACAAGGACAATTAGCCTAGTAGTAATATATGAACCTATGAAGAATGTTACGCTCACAACCTCTTAGAGTGAAAAATGTGAACAAGGCCATAATAATGGGGGGATAAAGGGCCAGAAATAGGGACGGATTTTTAATATTGCACTGACAAACTTAGGAAGTTGATAGAATATATAGGTCGTACATTAGCATGACCTTTCTGAAGAGCATGAAGTTTGAAACTCAAATGTCTGTCATCAGTTTCTGACTGCACTCTACAATGACATGCCAATGATTTACCAGGAAAAAAATATTATGAAGAAAAGATCACAAATATGAGACAAAAACTGGACAGTCTGCACAGATCAGAACAGCTGAGAGGTATGCAGTCAAATGTATGTAATACTGAGTCACATCAGTCCTGTGATCATCCCAGTGATATGGCAGGAAGCAACTAATTTGATAAAGAAAACATTTGAGCATCCTAGGAATATCTGGACAGTTGAAAGGTATGAATGTGAAATATATGATCCAAACATAGTGTACTTACAGTGAATATGTGTTAATGATCTGTAACAGAACATGGGACTGACATATAAAATGATCACCCAGGGGAAGTGTATGTATTGAATAGATAAACAGATGTGATTTGTAGGAATGAACACAGGGAAAGAGTACAGATGAAACTTCTGCATGTAGAGCAGAGGAGGGCATGTCAATGGAAGATGATTGAAGCAGATATCTACATGGCACAGTACAGATTGTAAGTGAAAATGGGTTGGCTGTGACTGTCACACAAGATGACATAACAATGGTGAGGATGTCTGTGTGAAATAAGCATCCTTACATGAATAATGCAGAGGACATCTATCAGGGATCTGACATACAATTAGGGTAGGGTGCATATTGGGAAGCCGTGCAAAATGATATGCCTGAATATAAGTGTACTCTCAGCAGAGGTCTCCAGAAAGATGGTCACAGGAAAAGGATAATGGCAAACATTAAAACTCCAAAACTCAAGAGACAAACCACATAAACAAAAAAAACGAGCTTTAAGAAGCAGTTCACTCGAAAGGTTGTTTAATAATATTATTGTTGTTTAATAATGTTAGCACACGCTTTCAGAGAGCTCTATGTCCCTCCTTCCTCAGACACAAAGATAATAAAATCAATAATTAAGTAAATGCCTTTTATACACTCCAAATCAATTAATTATGCTAAACAAATCCAATTACAATTACAAAAAACTTACACAATAAACCGAAAGCAGCTACAAATTCAAAATAGCACACTACTACTAAAACCAAGCTTACAATGGCAAACATTATAAGAACCAACCACAATCATTGATAATATCAGAATAATACCACCACTAACCGCATGCCTCTGACATAACAAATGTGATGTGGAGTGATAACAGATGAGCCTGCACACACACACTTGACAACTATTTTGATACATCCACACTCTATGAGGCTAACCATGCACACTGTCCTGGTACTGTAATGTCTGCAGGATGTGTTAGGAGGGACACTGCTATACCTGTATGTGACAGTATGGTCAATACAGGATAGTTGCCTTGTATTTATGGCAAATATCTATGACACAAGCCACACTGTCATGAATGATATACATGCCATTAATATTGTGAAACAGTTATGTATGCAGTGTATGAATAAGTTGAACAGGTAGCACACATGAAAAGAGGTCATTGTTCCCCTCTACTCGACACTCATTAGACCCATTATAGAGTACAACGCCCCTTTTGGAATGTACCTCACAAGACATCTGCAGCAGCTGGAAAGATCACAGAAGTAGCTCACAAAGAGAATTACTGGCCTCAAACTGATGCCCTACACTGATCATCTCAAAAAACTCCAGCTTTATTCTGTAGCATATCGCCTACTCCGAGGTGATCTCTGCCTAACATATAAAGCTATGTCAAATCCAGAGCAGGTGGACATGCTATACCTAAAGAAATCCCAATCCCTCTGAGCTACATGCTCTAGGGACCTAAACCTTTTCACCACAATAAACAGGACTTGCTGGAGGGATAGATTCATGTCCCAGAGACTTCCCATACTCTGGAACAAGATACCCATCTATGTCAAGCAAAGTTCCTCATTAACACTCTTCAAGAAAAATCTTGATGAGTGGATGGGAAATAGGAAATACACCCTGGGGATCACTTCTGTGGCTCTGCTCGACAGGGGCACAGGAAATTAACTTTCTTGGTTTGGCGTAAGCCAGGGAACCTTGTTGGCTAGGCTTACTTAGGCCCTTGGGCCGATAGCCTAGTACCTACCTATGAACCTATGAACCTATGCATCTGGTGTAACAACTCTCTAAGGCCAAGAACATTGCATCAATGGGCCCAGACAATATCCCATATGCAGTCAAAATAGCATGACATATCAGGTTGTCTGGAATTGCCATTTAATTGTAGCCTCCAAACAGGCTTCATGTCTCATGAATGGAGAACAGTAACAGTCATCCCTCTGCATAAAGGTGGCCCATCTATAGACCCTGGAAACTACAGACCCATATGTCTCACTAGTCTTATATGTAAAGCCATGGAAAGAATTATCATGGAAATGATCAATAGTGATACAGTAAATCTCCAGACACTGGACCCAACCCAGTTTGGTTTCATCAAGAGCAGGATACGCCTACTCAACCTGGTGGACTTCTTTGAGAAGGTCACCAAAGCAATAGATGAGGGCAAAATTGTTCACACTGCCTACCTTTACCTGCCAATACATTTGACATAATACCCCACTTGAGCATTGTTGACAAACTCAAGAGGATAGGTACAAACCTGTATATCACCCATTGGATATCCACCTGCCTCACAGACAGGACCCAATAAGTTAGACTGCAGGAGACCACCTCTACAAAGAGGTCAGTAACAAGTGGGGTCCCTCATGGATCTGTGCTTGGACCACTCCTTTTTGGCACTTATTTCTCTGAAGTAAAGGCCAATGTCAATGGTCTCTGGCTGACTACATTTGCATATGATTGCAAATTAGAAGCTGTCATTGAATCCCACAATGACACAAATGTTCTCCAGGAAGGGCTGACACAGATAAATGAGTGGTATCAGACTCATGAATTAAAACTAAATGACAATAAATGCATAATAGTATTCATCAGGAAATTATCCACCTCTGATGACTATCATATTGACAACACACCTCTTAGAGTTGACCCAGTAGTTATGAACACATGTAGAGAATAATCTAGCTTTTGACCATCATGTGTCTACAGTAGTCAGAAAATCATTCTCTGTTGTGCAACTTATAAATAAAGGTATAGCATCTAGGTCCAATGAAGTCATAATTCCATTGTATTTGGCATTCATCAGACCTATCATTGAGTGCAGTGTCCCCTTTGGTATGTACCTAACCAGGCATATACAACAATTGGAATATCAACAGAAGTTCCTCTCTAAAAGAAATCAGGGCATAACTAAAATGTCCTATGCAGACTGCCTTAAAGCACTATCCCTGTATTCTGTATCCTACAAGCTTTTGAGAGGATATCTATGCCTGGCATACAGGGCATTGTCAGTCCCCACTCTGAATGACATCCTGCATATCCACAAAACAAACAGCACAGAAATTATCTGTTATAAAGACTTAAACCTTGCCCATGATATAAATAAGATCTTGTATGGGGAAGACAGGTTTGTATCTCAGGGACTACCCCAGCTCTGGATCAGGCTTCCCAGCCATGTGAAGCAGAGTTCCTCTCTAACCCAATTCAAGTGCAACTTGGACAATTGGATGGGGAACAGGGAACCCATCCCTGGTTTGGCTCATATGTCTCTAATAGACACAGGCAACCTGTAAATGGTTTATTTCCCAGGCCTCTTCTTGCAAATATTTCATCTCCCAGGCACCTGCTTACACTTATCAAGGGTATCAGAACTTGTCAGAAATTTGGGTTGCATGGCTAGGCTTAATAAGTGCTGTGTGGACATTAGCCTCGTAAACAACTATGAACCTATTGTTGTTCCACACCATCAGACAGTCATGCATATTCCCCAGAAAGAATACCTAGGTATGTATTCTTAAAACATGGTGGCTTTTGAGCTGCCCACCTCTACTATAAATTTGATATTGGACACTCCTCCCAGTCCTATCGCATCAGCTTATTCTACTGAGTGTAGTGAGAGCATTTTGGAAGGCCTGCCCCCTTAGTTTCTTAACCTTGAATTATCTTCTGTTTCCTCTCTTAACAAACTTAACAAAAAATTACACTTTATTCAGCTGCTTTTGTTGTATTTGTGTCTCTTCCTACTTTATTGCTTTATTTTGCTTGTTTTGCTTATTCTTATAAGTGTTCACTTGCATTTATTCTACTGCACTTATTGCCACTTATAATTGTTTTTCTAAGTCTCTTAGTTTTGGTTTAAGGACTTGGACTTCAAGCCAGTTATTTTACAATAAGAAGGTTTGTGGTCTGCACTTTTGTAGGAGGAGAGGGTAGCCACTGCTCTTCTGTACTTGGAATTGGTGGGTGAAGGCTTATTGTGCCTGTTCTCCTAAGTGCCTTTTTTCCAATTTAAGCACTTGGGTTACAGAGGAGTTACTTTACATTAGGAAGGTTTGTGGTCTAAACTCTTGTGACAGGAGAGGATAGCCTACACCCTTCTAAGCTGGGAATTGCTGGTTGCAGGCTAATTGTATCTTTTATTCTGAAAGTGTCTTAGCTCTGGTTTAAGCACTTAGGCTCCAAACCAGTTATTTCACATTAGGAGGATTGTGATCTAGACTCTTGCGGCAGAAGTGTGTGGCCTACAACCTTCTAAGCTGGGAATTGGTGAAAGCTTATTGTGCCCATTATTCTAAGTGTCTTCTTCTTCTTTTGGCTTTTCCTGGTTAGGGGTTGCCACAGCAAATCACCTGTCCACTTATGATCGGCAGTGGAGTTTTACGGTGTTGAGTTGCCAGTCCAGCACCCAACCTTCCACAGAAGGCACACACATGCACACACTCACACCTAGGGCCAATTTAGAGTGTTCAATCCACTTACATCATGTCTTTGGGCTATGGGAGGAAACCAGAGCACTTGGAGGAAACCACGTGACCACAGGGAGGACATACAGACTCTGCACAGAAGGAGCCCCAGCCGAGGATCGAACTGGAGAACCTCTTGCTGTGAGGCGGCAACGCTAGCCGCTGCACCACCGCGGCCACCCAACCCATTATTCTAAGTGTATTTATTCTTATTTAAGTGCTTGGGTTCTAAATCAGTTACTTTACATCAGGAAGATTTGTGGTCTAAACTCTTGCGGCAGGAGAGGATAGCCTACACCCTTCTAAGATGGAAATTGATGGTTGAAGACCTATTGTGTCTCTTATTCTGAAGAGCCTGAATTCTAACTTATGCACTTGGACTGCAAAACCAGTTGTTTTACTTCAGGAAGTTTTGTGGTCTAGACTTTTATGGTGGGAGAGAGTGGTCTACACCCTTCTAAGCTCGGAATTGCTGATGAATTGCTGCTGTTATTTTGCTGTTCTGTGATTTTATGCACTTTTATTTCTAGTACTTCCTGAATCTAGAATGTTTAATATCACTTGAGCACTAAAACCACCTCTTCACTGAGGTACTAAAAAGATCTGAGGTATCTGTTGCTTCCAACTAACTGTAAGTGCCTGTTTTTTGCTCTTATATTGCACTTTTAATTTGTATTTGCATTCTACTGTCTGTTTGAATTGTCTGAACTGTTTTTTGCCTCATTTTACTGTATACTGTACTAGTTCAGCTGTAGCATAGCCCAGTTCCAGGTTTGCTGTTTCTGTGTCTCTTTTATAGCATCTGAGCATCAAATTCAAGCCACCTTCGTTGGTGAAGGCCCTTCTGCAACCTGGGTCTCATCTAATCAAGGGTGATTGGACTAGAGCTCAGAGACAGTATCCTTATTGGCTAGTTTGAGTAAAAAGTGTTATTTCTTGTTTTATTTAAGCCCTGCATTTGCACTTGTTTGCAGGTAGTGCACCATCATGCACTGCTGCACAGTGGTGGTTATAGGTGCAATTGTTTTGCTTGTTAAATTTTCACTTAGCACTTTGCTTGTGGTCCTCCAGAGGTATTTTACAGCCCTGCTCTACTGCCAGGTGGAAGACTAAGCCTAGCCTCAGAGTTACCAACACACCTCTCACCATTAACCATTCCTAAGTGCGACCTCTTTTCCTGATCATACAACTTTACCTAACACTATGGACAGATAATTTCCCACAGTTTCACCAGCCAGCTAGGTTGACATGGGCATCCTGAGGTAGTGTAGCAACTGCCTTATGTTCACCAACAACCCTCTATGCTTAGTCTACACAAACTCAACATGTGAGAGCTGTAACTATATTAAGAACTTTGAATCCATGTTGTCTCATATACCAGTCAGTACCTATGACAATGAGTGTGTTGTCAGCATGCACACCTCACCTCCTATTCCACCAAAACCCTCATCACACATACCTACATATGCAGAGGTTCCCATCAGAAGCATACCTAAACACCAGAGACCTCCCAAACACAAGCATGCTGCACATAATACTTCCTGTGCAGAACACAGAAACATACCTAAACACCAGAGACCTCCCAAACACAAACACAAGCATGCTACACATAATACTTCCTCTGCAGAACACAGAAACATACCTAAACACCAGAGACCTCCCAAGCACAAACACAAGCATGCTACACATAATACTTCCTCTGCAGAACACAGAAACATACCTAAACACCAGAGACCTCCCAAACACAAACACAAGCATGCTACACATAATACGTCATCTGCAGTACACAGACACATACCTAAACATCAGAGATCTCCCAAACACAAACACAAGCATGCTACACATAATACTTCCTCTGCAGAACACAGAAACATACCTAAACACCAGAGACCTCCCAAACACAAACACAAACATGCTACACATAGTACTTCATGTGCAGAACACAGAAACATACCTAAACACCAGAGACCTCCCAAACACAAACACAAGCATGCTACACATAATGCTTCCTCTGCAGAACAAAATATACATAATAGCTCACACACCAGTGTCTCACCTGTAAACTCTTAAGGCAAAACACAAAACCAAACATATTAGCCATAGGTGATTCCATCACGAGAGACATAGATGGCCTTGTCACTAGGCTGTATAAGGAAAAAGTCATGGTCAGCTGTCTGTCAGGTGCCAGGATCCACCATATCACACATGCACTCAAGTCTCTCAACAACAGGTGCTGTTATGACTCCGTCATAGTCCATGTTGGTGTGACCGACTTGAGACATACCTCTCTGGACTATATGAAGAGAGACATGACTGACCTCTTGGACTATGTGTCTCAGGGCGATATATCTCTAGCTTTAAGCAGCATTTTACCTTCACATAGGATCTTGCCACAAAACAAACAAAAAATGATTGACTTCAATAATTGGCTTACTCCCTGTGTCATTCTAAGGAGATCCAGTATCTGTCAGCCTGGGATGACATGATCAACAGACCTCAATACTTTTCCAGAGATAATTTTCATCTGTCACCCCTGGAATTTTGTCTACTGGCTAAGGCTCTTGTTATACCCATAGTGCCTTTTTCAGGCAGTGTCTCAAGGACAAAATTCCCAACGTAAAACCTCCATCTAAAATCAACCTCAAGGTTATTCTGCTAACTGCTAGGAGTCTTAATATGAAACTGCACTCATTGGAAGCAGTCTTCACCTTGGAAGACACAGACATTTGTGCAGTCACAGAGGCCTAGTTCAAGGCTGTGGAAAGCACCCCAGCCATACTGTGTTACACCTCCTTCCACACATTCAGACGACAAACTGAAGGTGTGAAAACTAAGGGAGCAGTGCATCATTATTTATTGAAGATAAATACACCTCCAGATTGGTTAAACAGTATGATTCCCTAGAGATACTTCAAGTGCAATTAACTGTTGGCAGGACACCTATTCATAATCAGCAGTAAAAAGGTGGAGTGCGTATAATGAACCAAGACCAATAACCATAAATAAATGCACCAATGGAGGTTAGCAACAAGGATTCCAACTTTAGTGCTTTCATCCCTCCTTAAGGGGACTTCATTATAATGTGTGTGAAGTGTAGCCTGTCAAGATACATCCTAACACCATGGTTTTGGGTGACTTTAACTACCCAGCCATTGACTGGGTAAATTATTCATGTCAAACTCATTTGCCCAAAGGTTCCTCAACTTCATTAACTCCAATGCCCTGGACCAGCTGGTTGACTCCCCCATAAGGGATGCCAACATCCTGAATCTGGTGTTTACCAATATGGGGGACCACTGTAGTACCCCCACTGTGAGATATTCCCTGGTGAGATATGACCACAAATCATTCACATTTGAAGTAACTATCACACCTGCCCCCCCCAGCAGCAACTAAACTAAAAAAACTTCTCCAAAGCAGATTATAACCTCTTACTGGATGGTATAATATAGCAATAACCCATGCCTGGGTGTGGGTAATGCGGGATTTACCCACAGTTGGCATGCCAAACAAAGACAACCATGGGTAAATCCCGCATTACCCACAACCAGGCGTGGGTTATTGTTATTATACTATGACATTATTTAAGAAAAGAAATAATTACTTTTCTTAAATAATGGCATTGTATAATGCCTCTTTGCTGCCCTTCCACAGCTGTCTGGTATCCGCGGCAGTTCTGATGTACTGCGCATGCCTACGCAGTACATCAGAGCTGTGGCCAAAAGCAACGGAGAAAGCAAGATCTCCGTTGCTTTTTACTGTTTTGCTATGTTAAATGGGTTTAACATAGCGAGACAGCTTTAAAATAAGCAACGGAGATGTCCGTTGTTTATTTTAAAGCTATCTCGCTATGTTAAACCCATTTAACATAGCGAAACAGAAAAAAGCAACGGAGATCTTCCTTTCTCCGTTGTTGTTTTTTTTTTAAACCTGTCTCGCTATGTTAAATGGGTTTAACATAGCGAGACAGCTTTAAAATAAGCAATGGAGATCTCCGTTGCTTATTTTAAAGCTGTCTCGCTATGTTAAACCCATTTAACATAGCGAGACAGGTTTAAAAAAAAAAGCAATGGAGAAAGCAAGATCTCCTTTGCTTTTTACACACTGTGTCGCTATGTTAAAGGAGTTTAACATAGCGAGACAGCTTTAAAAAAAGCAACGGAGATCTCCGTTGCTTTTTTTAAACCTGTGTTGCTATGTTAAACTCTTTTAACATAGCGAGACAGTGTTTTAAAAGAGACTTATACTAATGGAAAAAGTCTGGGTGACTGGACCTTTTTCCATTAGTATAAGTCGATTTACAACATGCACGCTGGCCAATCAGCATGCACGTTTTGGAATATTAATGGGGGGTCATAGTATAAATAGCTTCATTCCACTTTCCCTATCAGATGAAACTAGCAACTATGCCAAGTTCTACACCAATGCTTTATACAAACACCCATATAACTGCATTGACTTGGCCGTACCTGATTGGACCAAACAAGTTTCTCAAGGAAGAGCAAACCTGCCTGGTGGACAATTGCCATCAATAGGCTTAACAATAAGATGAAGAAATTGCTTTCTAACAGTAAGAGGGAGTGAGCCCTAAACTGGAAACACTCCCTCCTTAGCTTAAACAAGCAAATAAGACTTCTTGTAAAGTCCTCCAAAGCAAACTATGAATCCAAATTAGCTTTCTCAACTAAGGACAACCATAAGGTGTTCTTTAGTTGCATCCATAACCTAAAAAGAAAGGCACAGATTTGTGCTGAACTGGTAGTTAACAAAACCACATATACTGAGCCTGTGGACATAGCTAACCTGTTGACCAACATGTTCTGTGAAAACTTCACTCCTGTGTCCTTACCACACATATCCCATGACATCCCTACCGCTTGTCCCCTACCTTGTATCTCTAAAGAGCAGGTCATAAACTCCCTCTCTAAGGCCAAAAACACAGCTTTTATGGGGCCTGATAACATCCCAGGCTGTGTCCTACATGAGCTTCAATAAGAATTAGCAAGATCACTGGGTACTCTTTTCAATCATAGTCCAAGCACCAGCTTTGTCCCAGCTGAACGGAAAGTGGCCACTGTTATTCTCTTGCACAAACGTGGTGCTTCAACTGACCTCAAGAACTATAGAATTATTAGCCTGACTAGCCTTATCTGCAAGGCCATAAAGTGAATAATCATGGACCTTAACAAAGATGTAGGTAATCTCCAAACACTTGACTCTACTCAGTGTGGATTTGTCAAGGGGAGATCATGCCTGTTAAACCTGGTAGACTACTTTGAGACAGTCACCAAAGCCCTGGACAAGGGTAAATCTATAAATACAGCCTACCTATATTTAGCCAAGGCTTTTGACACAATCCCCACTCAGGTATAATTGACAAACTCACCCAGCTAGGTATCAACCCTTATATCATTAGATGGGTTGCTAACTGGTTCACTGATAGAACACATATAGTAAACTCAGTCCTGAGAACTCTACTGGTTGGAATCTATTTCTCCTAAGTACAAATAAAAAACAAAGGTCTGTGCCTAATAAAGTTTGCTGATGACTGCAAATTTCGAGTTGTCATAGAATCTCCAAATGATGTTTAGATCCTACAAGGAGGTTTTACACAAAGAAATGATTGGTGCTAAAGTCATGGCCTTAAACTCAATGCAAAAAAATATTTTAGCATCTCTTTTGGTAAGAGTGATGTTCCTGCTAACTACCACATCAATAGCAACACCCTAAGTACACACTCAGTGGTGAGAAACCTGGGCACACAGGTTGACAGCAGCCTTACCTTTGATCACCATGTTTCCACTGTGGTAAGAAGGGCATTCTATATTAATCATCTCATAAGTGAGGCCATTACCTCCCTGTACCTCTCCTCATCAGGACAATTATTGAGTACAATGCCCCTTCTGGTATTTACCTTTCCAAGCATGTGTAGCAATTGGAAATATCTCAAAGGTTCCTCACAAGGTAAATTCAAGGTCTTCACATCTGTTCTATGTCAATCATCTGAAATCACTGTTACTTTATTCTGTTTCATACAAACTACTCAAAGGTGATTTCTGCCTTGTATATAAGGTAATCTCTGACCCTGCTTTATAGGAAATGCTGCATATCAGCAAGTCAAATGGCACATGCGTTACCAGCTCTAAAGACCCTAACCTGGTATGTGACATTAATAAAACCTGCTGAAGGGAAAGATTTGTCTCCCAAAGGTTACCACACCTTTGTAACAGACTCCCACTTCATGTCAAACAGAGCACCTCATTGGCCCTCTTCAAACGCAATCTGGATGATTGGATGAGTAACCATAAATTCACCCTGGGGGTTTCACCTGTATCTCTCTTGGAATGGGGTAATAGGTACTGATCATGGAAATAAGGGTATAACTTGGCTAGTCTTGCAAGAGCCCTAGGGCCATTAGCCTTATGTCTTCCTATGATCCTATGATCCTATGGCCGATAAGCTGTATGTCAGTACACTGTAACCAAGGTGGTACACTTCAGTTACACATCATTGGAAGATGTGTAGGGAGATACATGAAGAAGTGTGCATTGTACAAAGTTTTTGGTGTGATGTAGTCTGGGAACCATGGTATTATTATGGCCTCTGATGTGCATGTCCTTCACATACCCAGTACTTGTGCAACATTCAAGGAAGTAGTCAGCACTGTGACCACATGCTGGTGGATATACCACTTACCCACTACCCCTGGACACAGGTCACATACCTATATGTCTGACTGTAGGGTGTGATGTACACATTATACTTGGGTGGTGTGTCTATTAACAGATTCAACAAATCTCTTCATGTGTCTTGTCAATGTAAGTGTTGTCATGGCTCTGGCAGCATTTTCTGGTATGTGTTGATACTGTCTGTATTATATTAAAATCACAGTTGGAGTCAATAATTGCACACAAGCTGTAGTCCTTCCAGCAGTTGTTTGGACACAGCATGTATATGTCATCTGTGATGTCCATCACTGAAGTATTGGTAAGGAAAGGGCCAAGCAGTCACCCCTGATGTACCGAGCTGATCACTGGACCTGAGATATTTGTCATGCCACACATTTCAACATAGTAAGATGCCATATATGTCATACACTGGTCTACCCATTTGGTGATATAGCTATTTATGGCCACAGATGACAGTGTTGATTGAATACCTCAGTATGAATTTGTGTCAAATGCCTTGACCTGGTCAAGTTCCACGTAATGATACTGTTGTCATCATGCATGCCCTCAATGATGTCTTTGAAGACATCTATGAGATGTAATGGACCTTATGTAGCAGTAACAACTCACACAGGTCTGTTTCACACACTTGGAATATTACTAGTATACATGTAGAATAGGTCCATGATGACATGTTGGTCTACCTCACAATTGAGGAGAGTCAGGATGTCTTTATAAATGCATGCAGCAGGTGCTGTCCCCACAATTCAGGTGGATGCATGTTGATGTACACCCTTGTATAGGAACACAGGCCATGTGGATGGTGTGTTGAACTGTGTATTCACTTGTATCAGGAAGGTGTATTTGCTGGGGTCACACCATAGGTGATCTGTGATGTTTTCACAGCACATTGATTCTGTGTGATAGGCCTGGATGAAGGTAAGACAGTGCATGCTGCCTATTGTGATCTGGCCTATGGTTCTGACACTATCACACATGCAGGTTTCATTGAGAAAATCCCCAAGCTGGGAATTAAACCTTACTTCAGTTGATAAGTAAACAATTGGCTCACTGACAGAACATATCATGTAAAAGATGGTGAATCAACCCGTACCATTAGAGCTATCACCAGTGACAAACCCCAGGGATCTGTGCTTGGCCCTTCACTGTTTGAATTTTATTTCTTGACAGCTCAGCTAAAGTATATGGCCTTTGCCTTAATAAGTTTGCTAATTGCTGCATATTCATATTGTGTACAATCATTGAGTCCACCAATGGTGATAACATAGGGCAGGAGGAGCTAATACACACAACTGAATCATGACAAGGGCCCTTGATCTGCAAATAAATGCAGAAATATGTGCTTGTAATGTTATTTGTCTGAAAAGTGGAGTTCCATGTTAATAACAGCATTGACAGCAGTCCTGATATGCAGAAACCCAGCGATGCAAGCACTGGGAATACTTTTAGATAGCAATCTGAACGGTGACCATCAACAGTCCACACTACTTTTGAAAGCCTATATTGTGCACATCATAAATCATGCTATCATAGTGATATCTTAGGATTGTAACAGCACTGTAGTCAAATATCATTACAGCACTAATAGAGTATAATGCTCTTTTTTACATGTACCTCACCAGACATATGTAGCAGCTGGAGAGACCAGAGGGCTTTCTCAGCAAGATAACAAAAGGGCTACACACCATGCCATGATGTATGTGGATAGACTGAAAGCCATGTCACTGTAAATTTTATTGTGTAGGATGAAATGACTTCTGCCTGGCCCCCAGGCCAGTCTCTGACTTTGCCCTGGTGAAAGTACTGCATATCCAAACATGTGATATAGCTCATGACATCAGCAGTGTCTGTTGAAAAGACGACAGTGTCCCACATGTGGGTGCAAAATGCTCTCTGTAATACACACACACACACACACACACACACACACACACACACACACACACACACACACACACACACACACACACACACACACACACACACACACACACACACACACACACACACACACACACACACACACACACACACACACACACACAGTTGACTGCAGTGAGAATAGAACCCCTACCTATCTAGGTACACAGACTACAGAACACAGTACTTTATGAAAGCACCACAATCCAAGTCTGACTTGGAGTGTGTCAGACAACACTTTATAGCTGATAACATCAGCAGTGTCTGTTGAGGAGCAGACAATGTCCCACGTGCTGGTGTAAAATGCTCTCTGTAATGTCAAGCAACCGCTCACATACACGTAGTTGACTGCAGTAAGAATAGAACTGCTACTTATCTAAGTACTTCCATTACAGAACACAGTACATTACACAAGCACCATGGCACAACTCTGATTTGTACAAGAGTGCAAGTGAAAGTACATTAGATGACATCAGGATGCCATTTGGGAGACAAGAGATTGGTAGGCCTGTATGAAATGGATGTACAGTCATGAGCAGAGAAGTAACTATAGTATACAGATGTCTGTTATGCTATCTAGACACACACACATAGTCAACTGCAGTGAGAATAGAAACCCTGCCTATCTATGTACACAGACTACAGAACACAGTATTTAATGCAAGCACCACAGCTAAAGACTGATTTCAATGGGAGTGCAGGTTTAACTTATAGCAGCAGGTCATGTGGAAGATGAAAGGTTCGGAGGCCTGTATGAAATGGATGTGTAGGCATGAGCATGTATAAAAATACTGGCAATCCACACACACACACACACACACACACACACACACACACACACACACACACACACACACACACACACACGCACACACACACACACACACACAGTCAGCTGCAGTGAGAACAGATCCCCTACCTATCTATGTTCACAGACAATAGAGCACAGTATATTACGCAAGCACCATGGCACAAGTCTGATTTATACAAGAGTGCAAGTGGACTTGTAGTATATGACATCAGCAGGCCATGAGGTTGACATCAGTTTGTGAGGCCTGCATAGGCACATAGCATCATAGGTTCATATTAGGTTAGTAGCCTAATACCACTAGGGTTCTTAGAAGCCTAGCTGCGTAAAAACACAAGTACCATTATTGAGAATAGTTGAATGGTCATTTTTAGCAGAGTGTGTTTGTGAGCAGCACCAACTGGCCCTGTCCATGGGGGATATAGGTGCCAGCCCAATGGTGACATTACAGTCACCCAACCAGTAGTCAAGGTTGTTTTTGAAGAGCACTGCTTCACATGTGGTGGGAGACTATTACAAAGGAGTGTGAATCATTGTGGGATACAGCTGTCTCCCCGGCATATACTGTTTATGTCACAGAGTAGGTTGAGAACCCTGGGGCAAATTTTAGTTGTCTCACTTGAATTGCAGATGTCCATCATTTCCAGAAAGGCAGGGTTTGTGGCTGCTCTGCAGGGCAGCTATAGTTCACTTCCCAGCACAGGGCAGCTATAGTTCACTTCTCAGCAGCCTGCATGATACCAAGTATAGTGATAGATATGTCAGTCTTTCCATGTATGTGTTTTTTCTCCAATTGCTTCATCTGTCTGGTGACGTACAAAGAGATGTGAGCATTGTACTCCATTATTGATGTGATAAGGGTACAGTACAGCAGAAGTATGACTACCCTGGTCTTGGACGTGATGTCTATATGTATCACATGTGCAATGCAGATTGTGTGTGCCACCACTATGGGCACATAGTGATGAAAGTGTAGATTGCTATCAACATGTGTTCCTAAGTCTCACAACACTGTGTTTGAGCTTAGGGGGTGCTATGTATATCATAATTAGCATGGGTACTTCATTGACAAAGGTAACAAAGAGACATTGTATGCTTAAAATTCAGTCCATGAGTTTGTCAGCAATCATCAATCTGTGTTAGCCCCTACTGTAATATGCTACCATCATTGGGAGACTATATGACTGTGTCCAGTTAACAATCATCTGCAAAACTGGTAAATCACAGCCCATCTACTGTTGCCTGTGCTTCAGGGATGTATTTCCCAAACAGCTGAAGGCCCAACACAGATCCTTGTGGTATTCCACTGGTGAGTGGGCTAGTGGTGAACATGCAGTTCCAAACTTTGAGAGTGTGTGTTATGTCATTGAGCTAGTTGGCTATCTAGCTAGTACTGTATGACTTAGTTCCCAGATGGGAGATCTTCACTACGAGACATGAATGAGGTATAGTGTCAAAGGTCTTGGATAACTCAACATAGGTGGTATGTCCTGTTGTCCCTCATCCAGGTCTTTGGGGTCAGTATCCAAGAACTCCATAAGGGTTAATACACAAGATTTACCCTTGCAAACCCAAAATGGGTAAGGTCAAGTGCCTTCATGGTCATCTTTGTTCCTATAGATATGGTCCATACTGATTCCTGCAGTAGCCATGCAGATAACGCTTTTTAGGTGTATGGGACAGTAGTTGTAGTTCTGCATGTTACCAGACTGATGTACACTGCATAGCACACATTTCATATTACATGTTGTAATCTGATTGATATATGTGTAGAAAAAGTACTGAGACCATGGGGATTTAGTGCTTGGGGGATGCCAACACATGGATGCATTTTAAATATATGGCATACAGTTAGATAGGACCCTCAGTTTGTAAT
Organism: Protopterus annectens; assembly: GCF_019279795.1. Classification (NCBI taxonomy): domain Eukaryota; kingdom Metazoa; phylum Chordata; order Ceratodontiformes; family Protopteridae; genus Protopterus; species Protopterus annectens. The sequence continues at coordinate 821,171,109 of NC_056749.1, read as the reverse complement.
GTTTCTACATGTACTTTCATGTCATACAAAGGAAGTGGAGAGTAAACAGTAGAAAAATGGCATAATATATGCATTTCCATAGCGCAAGGAGCAGCAGGTTTGAGCGATGGTAAGCAAAGTGCATACGCATGGGAGATACACCTGTTTGTGCACTGCTAAGCAATACACAAATGCGAGCTGCATTGCTAAAGTCTGACAGTTAGTGCTGAGTATGTGGAATACACCTGCTACTTAACTTTGTGCCAGCAGATGTTAATGCAGCAATAGTTTCCTTTTTTGGGCCAGCTGGTATTTGGTTGGAATACAACTGCATCTAATACTTTTAACTACTTTTGTATTACCTTTTGTGGGTGTTGGTGCTCTACTTGCACCATTAAGCAATAATGCATTAAATAAAAAAATGGGGAAGATAGGACAGTGGTGAAATGGGGATGCTAAAGTATGACAGTTAGTATTGAGTCTCTGAAATACACCTGCTATTTAAATGACTCTGTGGCAGCATGTGTCAATGCAGTTAATGCAGTAATACATTTCTTTTAGGGGCCAGATAGTACTGGGTTTGAATACAAGTGAAACTAACAGTTTTAAGTTTTTTTGTATTACTGTTGCTGGAGGTTGGTGCATGATGCACACCATTGCACAATTATGCATTAAAAAAAGAAATGGGGATGATACGACAGTGGCGAAATGGGGAACAAGCAGGGGGGAGAACAAATGGAAAGCAATACAGGAATGTGCAGGAGGGAGGTAGGAAAGAGCCATAGCTATCTATTTCTTCAACAGTAAAAACTCATATGTGCAGAATATTTGCAGAATTTGGACTGTCACCTCCAGAGAGAGGGGTGACCACAACACAACCATGCTGTGTAGGCAACTGAACCAAATCAAGTGTGTCATGAAGATATGTGTGTGAAATAGAGAGTAATGTACAGGATGATTTTTTTTTGTGGGACAGGTGCCCATTTTTATTTTTTTTGAAGAGAGAGAGAAATGTTGGGGAAGGGATGTAGGTATGTCTGTGTCTGATAAGTTGGGTAGGTGAGGAAGCAATTTCAGACAGACTAGACACAGGGATGGTGATGAACACAAGAAGTCGGTGGACATCATGGATGGGGTGATGGTGGGAACATCCAGGACAAATGGTCGTCAAGCTGGGTGACAGTGAGAATTGAGTCCTCACCCACTGGGCTGTCATCACTGTCACCTCACTCTGCCACTGGCTGGAGTACTTGACATCTCTTTTTCCTCCTTATGGTCCTATGTAAAATGAGGGAGGGCAGCCCCTCCATCTGGCGTAGGCATGCACCAACAGTGTGGAGCACAGTCCTATACACCATCCCTGGAAGTTCAGCATAGCTGATAAACTCACCATTTCTGCCACTGCTCCGGGAGGGAACCACTGGCCTATCCTCCAGGGCAGAACTACCTGAGGGGGCAGGTAGTGCAGGGGCAGCAGAGATGGTGCTGCCAGGTTGACTCCCAGATTTGCGGGGCAATGTTGCCAGGGCAGGTCTAGTGGAGCAGGTGGATCCTGTAGGTTAGGCCTACCCCACTGTGCTGTTGAGCATTTCATGATGTGGTACACATACATGACATGGGCACATTTTGATGACATAAAATAAAACAAAAAACAGAGGTATGGGTTGGGGTGAGGAAAAAAAGAGATAAGTTTAATACCTTCATATGTAACATACAATGCATTAATAGAATTATTTGACTCTATTATCTTAATCTTTACTTTTAAAACTACCACCCCTAACAGATAACATTACTTTAAGACTACTGGCTCCTAACTGATGGACACTATACTACAGACTGCAGCAAGTACTGTTTATATGTAAATATATTGCACATATGCATGTTCCCATTATACAGATTACAGTTTGCAGCAGGGCATGTGTCCCACTGATATAGAGCTTTTACTTTAAACCTTTATGTTACATATTATCAAAGAATTAACAGTTATTATATAGTTGGGAAATGTGGCATTTGAACACACCAGCTGTGACTAAAGTCTCATATTGTAATCTTGGTTTGTACTACAGACTAATGCATGCATACTTGCTTTTCCATTTGGAATATGCATGTTCAATTTGATGCAAGTGTATAAAATACCAAAAAGCTATATTTAACATTTAATACTACAGTAACAGAAATCTTCTGTTGCCTACATACCACATGCCTCCCACATCCTCACCAGTCATGCACTGTTGATCCTAACATTACACTCCCTCTCCGTGGCAGTTGTGGAAAAAACAGAACATTGCAGAATACAATTATGAATGCCAGTCTTGCCAATACTCAGCTTTTAAACCTTACACACACTCTTTGTAGTTGATGCTTACACATCTGTGGGATGTCATCTATCCTAAATTTCTCAATCAAAGCATTGAGGGTACCCTTTGTCCTCCAGAGGTCATTGTAATGATACCTACATTGTTCACCAGTGCGGGGGGATACCAGTTTCACTGGACACAGACTGGGCCAAACTATCCCATGCCTCTGACTTATACTGGAACCCAGAATAGTCCCACCTGCAGTGACCTGGTACTGTGATATTTCACTAGGAGTCCAACAAAAATCTTGGACTCCTGGACACCCCATCTCTAAGTCCTAAATCTCCCACCCTCTCCACAAATGCCTCCCATGTCTATCATGGATCAAGAGCAAGGGAGACTGAAGATTTCTTGTCAATTCCAGTTATTGTGTTTACTGGGAGTGTGCCCAGTTCAAAAGTGTTGCACATCATGCAACATTGTGCAAACAAGGTACTCCTGGGTGCGCACTGCCAAGCAACATGTTTGCAGGATGGTATGTGGTGTGCAACAGTGGCAAGCAATGCAATTTAAAGGTTATTTGATGTACAGGCAGTTGTGCAAGTGTGTTAGTCAAATGTGAATGCCACACCAGTCCAGACAGCAGAAATATACTTACAGGAACATAGTACACAGTATACATTCAGTCATATATTTGATAATAAACGTGATAATACATAGATAAATAAAGAAATAACCGACACAATGTTAGTCTTTCAGCTCTCATACTGCTCTCATACATATGATTATCAGTTACACTATGTCAAGTGTTATAAGTGACAGTGACTATAATGAAAAGTGGAACAACAGTAAAAGTGTATGCAATATGCTGTATTTGATCACAGGACAATATGCATGGCAGTCTTACGTTTACACCTATTGCCACAACAAATTTAAGAAAACACTTGTCTGTGTTTCAGTTTATTGTTAAAAACTGCAATGTCACAACATTAAAACAAAAGATTGCACCCCCCTGTACTTGAACTCAGGGCCATCTGTACTCCAGCCCTATACTTTCACCTGCTGCCACAGGATTAGTTACATGGTATTGCCTATTTTACTATTCATTCTTAAGGTCTCGCTGTTAACTGCTGCACAGTGTGGCTTAGCAGGTTTGTGTGATGCCTGATAGTGTTAATTGAATGCATCTGGTTTCTATTTTTGGCTGTCTGGGTCTTGTCTACTTCTTGGGTGGGCAAGTTTTTGCACTGCTGCACTTTGCACACATCAGATAAATACAGCCAAAACTTCCATTTATTTTCCTCCATTTCCCATCTTTGCACTGAGCAGTTCAGTGCACAAACAGAGAAAAGGAAAAAAAGAAAGAGAGAGAGAGAAAATGATTCGAACCCAGTACTGCCTGGTCCCAAAAAGCACTGCATTAACACATGCTGCCACAGAATCAGTTAAGTAGAAGTGCGCAAATGGGTGTATCTTGCATGCGTTTACACTTTGCTAATTGTAGAGCAATGGAAAACTACATATTATTAAGTATTACTGCTGTTTATTGCCCATTTCTTGTGTGTGACATGACATTACACGTGGGAAAAAATTAAAAATGAAGTCCCTATCGCACAGTATTTCACATATTTACAATACAGCCATGTATTGTCCACCCAAGCACTGCAACCCTCATGTCTCAGTACTTTTTCCACACATATATCACCTACACTACAGAAATTAACATCAAATGTTGTATCATATACAATGCACATCAATCTGGTAGCATGCAAAACTACAACGATTGACCCATAAGGCTAAAATGCCTTATCTGCAATGTTAGGGAAGGGATCAGCATGGACCTTATCTACATAGACATAGTTGACCTTTAACACACTTGAGTCGACCCATTTTGTGTTTGTCAAGGATAGATCTTGCCTATTGAACCTAGTGGACTTCTTTGATACTGACCCCAGAGACATGGATGACAGATAACAGGACATACTGCCTATGTTCAGTTATCCAAGGCTTTTGGCAATATCCCCCATTCATGTCTCATAGTGAAAATGTCCCATCTGGGAATTAAGCCATACAGTACTTGCTAGATATCCAACTGGCTCACCAACAGGACATATACTCGCAAAGTTGGGAAATGCACCCCACCAATAGCTACCTTACCAATGGAAGACCCCAAAGATCTGAGCTGGCCATCACCTGTGTGGAAACTACTTCCCTTAAGCACAGCCAGTGGAAGGTGGCCTGTGGTTTAACAAGTTTGTTAATGACTGTTACTTGGACACTTTCATAAAGACACCCCCTTGATGGTAACATATTACAGAAGGGGGTGACAAGAGACAAATGACTGGTGCCAAACTCACACACTGAACCTTATAGCAAACAATGCCTCATTGTCCCCTTTGGCAATGAAGTACCCCCACTAAGTATGATATACATAGCACCCATCTAAGCTCAAACGCAGTGTTGTGAGACTTGTGAACACACGTTCAATTCAACCTACACTTTCATCACTATGTGTCCATAGTGTTGACACACACATTCTACATTGCATCCTAATACATATGGCATGACATCCAAGACCAGGGAGGTCATAGATCTGTTGTACTCCACCCTTATCAGACCACTAACTGAGTGCAAGGCTTGCTTCTGTCTGTACCTCACCAGACACCTGCAGCAACCGGAGGAAAAAGTAAAGGTTTGTGACTGGGAGAATGCAGGTTCTTTAAACATCACATACATGGAAAGAATACAAGATCTGTCACTGTACTCCATATCCTGCAAGCTGCTTCAAGGTGACCCATATCTGATCTACAGACAAGTCTCAGATGCTGCCCTACTGTAAATTCTGGACATGTGGAAATCAAATGGGACAGGAATAACTTGGCCCAGGCTTCTCAACCTACCCTGTGACATAAACAGAATATGCTGGGAGGACAGATATATCCCACAGCGAGATATATCCCACAGCGACACACTAATCTGTAAAAGGCTCCCACTGCATGTGAAGCAGTGCTCCTTAATGAATCATTTCAAGAGCAACCTTGACTACTGGTTGAGTGATTTCAAAGTCACCTCTGGGGAGGCACCTATGCCCCCAGTTGTTGCTGCTCACAAAATTGCTCTGCTTACAATAACCATCTAAAAATGCTTAATAAAGGTACTTGTGTTTTTACACAACTAGGCTTTTATTTCCTCATTTATGCTGATAACCATGAACTCCTAAAGCCTACAAATGCAATATGTGTGAGATACAACTATACAATGAATGTAAAATAAATGTTCTCCTTCTCAGGTAACAACAAACCAGAGATCATACAGGTTATCAGCACAAACACTTAATCTTCTCAACAAACCAAGTGTACAACACATAAACCCACTTATGCAGAGGTACTCATTAGAAGCTTACTGCAAAACTAGAGACCTCGCAGATGCAAGCCTTTGGCACACATTACAGTCTCAATGCAACCCACTACACATAAAAACAAACATATCAGTGTCTCACTCATTAAACCTTTAAGGCAAAACACCTGAAAACCAATGTCTTGATCATAGGTGAAGCCATAGTGAGACACACAGATGTCACCCTCACGAGGTTGTAACAAGGAAAAGTCATGGTCAGCTGCTTGTCATTTGCCAGGATCTGCAATGTCATGCACGCACTCAATTCTACCAACAACAAACACAGTTACACATCTGTCGTACTCCATGTTTGAGTAAATGACTTGAAACAGACCTCACTAGTCTATATGAAGAGAGATATGAGTGAACTCTCAGATTATGTGTCCCCGACAGGTATGTCTGTAGCCCCATTCTACCTTCACCCAGGATGATGTTTCAATATAAACAAAAGAATTATTGCCTTCAACAATTGTCTTAGCTATTGGTGTTAATCCAGGGGGATGCAGTATTTCTCATCCTGGGATGATATGCTCAACAGACCATGCTGCTTTATCAGGGATGGTCTTCATCTGTCACCTCTTGCCTTTTGGTTACTGGCCATGGTACTTGTCTCCCCCATAATGCCTTAAGACCAAAATTTCTGACATAAATATATCCTCAAAAGGCAAACTCAGGGTTATGCTGATTAATGCTAGAAGTGTAAATCATAAACTACACTCAATGGAGGCACTACTTACTTGGGAAGATGTCAGTGTTTGTGCAGTCACAGAGACATGGTTTAGGGCTGCAGTGAGTACTCCAGCCATGAAAGGCTATAATGCCTTCCACACTTTCAGGCTGCAAAATGAATGTGAAAGAACCAAAGGAGGAGGTGTATCCATCTTCATAAAAGTCAAATGTACCTCAAGACTGGTTAAGCAGTACGACTCCCTATAGCTACTGCAAATCCAACTAAGTGTAGGAAATACCACTCTCCAGGCAGTTGTTAGCTACAGATCCAATAACACGAACCATGAAAACCACACAGTGCCTTCCTGGACCTACTTGAGTCACTCATAATACAGTCAAACATCCTAGGCATGGGTGACTTTAACTATCCTTCCATTGAATGGAATGCATATATGAACTCAAACATGCTTGCCCTAAGGGTTCCTGCATTTTGTAAACACAAATTATATGGAACAGTTAGCCTACACCCCCACAAGGGGCTAGAATATCCTTTACCTAGTATTCACCAACATGGGAGATCACTGCACCACCTCATGTGTGAGACCCTCCCTGGTAAGGTTTGACCATAAATCAGTTACATTGAAAGTAACGATCGTACCTGACCCCCCCCCCCCCCCCACACTGGATCCAAAAGGTTGAAAAGTTTCTCCAAAGCAAACTATAGCCTCCTAAGTGATGGCATAAATAGTTTCAAACCTCCTGCCACCAATAGCAGTAAAGACACTTATACAGAGGTGTACCCAAATGCCCTGTATACACACTTTTACAAGTGTATAGACATAGCCATACCAGAATGGATCAAAACTTGCTCATGAAAAAACAAGCCACCCTGGTGGACATTTAGCATAACTAGATTATACAACAAGAGAAAGAAACTGATGTCCAGGAATTAGAGGGAACAGTGTCAGCAGAACACCCGCCATAGCTTTAACAAGCAAATGAGACATCTTGTAATGTCCTCTAAAGTTAATTATGAAAATAAATTAGCATCCATAGCTAAGGATGATCACAAGGATTTCATTAGCTATGTCTGTAATGTAAAAGAGAAGGCCCAGCTTTGCACTGAATTTGAAGTGGTGGTACCAGTCATAATGAATCTGAAGACATTGCCAACATGTTACTAGACAGGTCTGGCATAAATTTTACATCTCTGTCATCAGCAATTATACCCCATAGCATACCTGTCACCAGTTCTCTACCTATTATCTCCAAAGAACAGGTCATAACTGCACTTGCCAAGGCCAAAAATACAGCCTCTATGGGACCAGATTACAATCAAGGCTGCTTACTAAATGGGGTAAAGCAAGAGTTAGTAGGACCACTAGGTAGTCTCTCAACCACAGTCTAAGTAATGGCTTTGTCATGGCTGAGTGAGAAATAGCAACTGTAATCTGCATAAACACAGCCAATCTCTGTGCTAGCTCTGTGTCTTGCTCTGTCAGACAGGTGTGAGCCATGCATGGTAGAGGTAGCAGTTCATCGTTGTCATTCCCAACCACAAGAACTCGCTTTACCAATAGCCTCCATACCCAAGGTGAGATGCAGTGCTGCCTACTGAACATGACTGATGTCTGCTGGATGAACTTCCTTCACTGGGATGCCCAGGACCATCACCCCATGGCCTACCACATCTGCATGTGGACAGGACACTCAATGATGGAGCAGTGGAAGTACTGCCATTATGGGATTGTGACTGGGCATGGCCACGTTAGCTGACAGCAGATGATGGGGCTGACCCACACCCATGAGGATGTTGTTCCCCTCATGACAGACACCCCTCAGTCCATCACAGACATCCCTCTTTCCAATGTGTCATTCATTCAATCCAGTGAATCAGCAACATGGTGGAGGCAGTAACACATGCCAGACTGTGACACATCCACAACCCTGAGCATTTGTCTGGAGCACCTATGGGAAAGTGCCTCTGCCTCCATGATGGCCCTAAACATACATTGATTGGAATGGGAAGTGACACGTGCACCAGGTGGAGGAGGGACAGCAGGCTGCTTCCAAGCACCCCTATCAATACTTCTGTGTGGCATCTCACCCACACTTTGACTACTGTCAGTATCAACAGGGACTGAAGCCACAGTAGCCACACTTCCCTGATCAATGTCCTTGCTCTCCACCTGTCCAATATCTGTTGGCTCTGTGGACTGGGTAAGTATGGGCCTACCGGCCGTGTCTGAAGGAAATGTAGGGGATGGATGTATATCAAGCTCTGTGTCAGATTCAACATCTGCATCCCCAGACTGTGCCTCAGGTTGGCCACCATCATCTTCAGAAGTATGCTGATACACTGACATCAGGTGACACAGGGCTCACATTCCCACTGCCATGATGACCTGTGATAAAAAGCAATAAACACAGGAATACATTAATACCCGCAGTACTATCATGCAGTATATGCTAACAAACTAACAGTGCTGCCACTATTACAGACAGTACAGCAATACACACAACAAGCCAGAGATCAAAATCATACACTACAATATTTCTCTAAATTGCTCAGCAGTACTGACATAAAAAATGTATTTTATTTTATTTATTTTACATTTGTTTACTGGGAAAATCCAGCTGGACCAGGTCCATTTTCAGTGGATGCCTGGGGAGGAAAGCTTCACAATTAAGATATAGTAAGAAGTTAATACAATGAGAAATATACAAAATGTGAAGACAGTAGATTACTTACAAGCAGAGATATTCAATAATTTGTTCACAATAGTTAACAGGCATTGCAGGACTGAAATACAGTTAGATTAATATTTACAAAGGTAGTATAGACAGTTTACATTTCTAGTAAGTGTACACTAAAAGAAGTAACAAATATTTGGCTTGCCATCTGCAGATGACATACTGAGCTGTACTCCTGATGGTCCTGGAAAAAGTTAAGCAAGAGGTAAGGGCAACATCATCACAACACAGGGGGTAAAACATTTATCACTTTATTTGTGCATTAAGTCTAATTTCAACAAGAACATGGCTGACAACTCCAACCTAAGCTTATAACTGTAGCACTCTTCAATCCTCCACAAAAAAGACATGTGACACAGAATTAATGTATTAATTTCAATTGTTTTACTATACAACATTATTCAACTGTTCAGATGACAAAGCCTACCTGGAAGCTCGTCCTGGGATGTGCTCAGAAGGTGTTGCACTCACATCCAGTACTTGCAGTCCTGCACTTTTCTGGGAGCTGTCTAGATCTCTGATATTGGCCAGGTACTGTTCATTGAGGGTTAGTAGGGGATTCCCTATCAGGCTCTCCCTTTTAGCCATTTGGTCATGGCCCACTGCAACTGCTCACCTATGTGCAGTAGTGATGATGTCAGCGGCACTGTGGTGCACCTGTTTCGTATGTTCTGCCATGGCCACCCACGGCATTGAGATATTCTGCAATCTGCTGCCATATTCTCATACTCTGTGCCATATCTCCCTGTCCCCTTTCCAGGAGAAAAGCACCATGTTGCCAAAACCCATTGATAATTACTCGATTTTCAGCATCAGTGAAGGAGGATCTCCATGGATTGACACACCTGAGTGGCATACTTGTAGATATCCTAAAAAAAAACAGAAGTATAATACACATAAGTATCACATAACTACAAAATAACCATTTTCAGATAAAACAGAAAATGTAACCAGTCAGTGTTACCCACTGGAGAATCATAAAACAGTCCAGAGATGTGAAATTCTAACAACAGACAGGGTGCAAAACAAGGAGAGTAACAAGAGCAACATGTCACAAAACAAGGAGAGTAACAAAAGCAACATGTCACAAAACAAGGAGAGTAACAAGAGTAACATGTCACAAAACAAGGATAGTAACAAGAGCAACATGTCACAAAACAAGGAGAGTAACAAGACCAACATGTCACAAAGTAATGAGAGTAACAAGAGCAACATGCCACAAAACAAGGAGAGTAACAAGAGCAACATGTCACAAAACAAGGAGAGTAACAAGAGCAACATGTCACAAAGTAATGAGAGTAACAAGAGCAACATGCCACAAAACAAAGAGAGTAACAAGAGCAACATGTCACAAAACAAGGAGAGTAACAAGAGCAACATGTCACAAAACAAGGAGAGTAACAAGAGTAACATATCACAAAACAAGGAGAGTAACAAGAGTAACATGTCACAAAACAAGGAGAGTAACAAGAGCAACATGTCCTTGTTTGTGCCAGAACAGTAACTTATCTAACCCCCCCCCAAGGTAACAAGCAAATTACCCATTTTGCTAATAAAACATCTTTGAGATGCTAAAAGTGGTATTAAATGACCTGTCCCTGAAGCATTTGTAGGTATTTATCACACAGCATCCCATGAAAGATCAAGCAAATTACTCATTTTGCTAACAAAACATATTTGAAATGCTAAACGTACTATGAAAGGGCCTTTCCATGAAATGTCTGTACATATTTGTCACACAGCGTTCCATTTTCATGGATTCTCAGTCATGTGTACCTCTGAAATGGCTTGACAAACATGCCATGCCATCAGTACACATCTAACTAACTCATACAGATAAAAGGGTAAAAGCCTTTGCTTCACATTATTCTTAAATACATTCCAACATATGCAGTATGTAGGTGACAAAACAGAAGCATACCTGGTGAAGTTCATCACTCCTCTGTACAGAAATATACTGAAGTAAAAGTGTTTTTGCAGTCCTCCAAACATATACAACTCTCCTAATCATCAGTTTGTCTAGCTGCACATTTGCCTTTTTATAATGGTGTAAATTATTAATGGATTGCATTTGTCTTTGTCTGCGGTTCATTGGTGCTAATTACAGCATAAGCAACTGAATTGCATGCTAATCAACCAGTCCAATAGGGTGTAGCTCTTCAACAAGCTGCAAAGCATCCATGTAGACTCCATGCTCATTTTTCTTGCAGATTTCAAAACTTATTTAATCCATTTGTATGTGCTAGGGGCTGAAGCCAGTGCTTCTGCTGCTGCCAATAGGCCGAGGCTGAGGAGAAAAAGAGTTTTTAGGCCACATTTAACTTATCGCAATCTACATGACATGGAAATTGTAGAGTGATACAAGGTAGGTAGGGACACACTACGGGAACTCTCTGATCTCTGCCTCCCTCAGCTCAGAGCCAGAGCCAACCAAGGGGAGCCCATTTCAGTGGAAACTAAGCTACATGTAGCCCTTATAATCTTAGCTACAGGTACCTTTCAGAGACCAACAGGGGATATGCTGTGGGTGTCACAGACATCAGCATCCAGGAACCTCCGCCAATTCCTGGATGCTATGCTCCATGTCAGTGAGCACATATATTTTCCCCTGTAGCTCTGAGGAAAAGGCCAGAAATATGCAAAAGCTTTACCGGGTAGCACACTACACTGAAGTATTGGGTGCCATAGAGTGCACTCATGTAGAAATTAAGGCACCACCGAGGGAACAGGGTAAGATCTACATTAACAGAAAGGGCTAACACTCTATCAACTGCCAAGTTGTGTGTAATGCCAAAGGAATTATCCTGAACATGTGTGCTGGCAACCCTGGCAGTTACCACAACTCACATATCTGTCTCACCTCCCAACTGGACCAGAAGTTTGCTAGGGGGGATATCCCACAGGATCATTTACTGGGGGATGCAGGCTATGCACTGGAACCATGACTGATGACACCCATCAGCAATGCACATCCAGGGAAGAATGCCATAATGAGGCACACACTTAAACCAGAAATTACATAGATTGTGTGTTTGGGCTGCTGAAGTAATGGTTTCAGTGCCTAGATACATCTGGGGAAGCCCTGCAATCCACAGACCTTTACAGAAATCTTCACAGTATGTGCCATGCTACACAACATAATCCTGAGGAAACAGCTACAGCAGGATCAGCAAAGGGAAGGAACACACATCCTACCACCAATGCCAAGGTCAGCACAGTCACAGGCAGATAAGGAGTTAGAGGGGGAATCATCAGCTACTGTCAGTGTAGGCAGACATAGGCATGCTCAGTATTCCCTTACATTGGCTAAGAGGCAATGTATAGCACACTCACTCACCACACAGGGGCTTACAACTTTATTCCTACTAACATGCATATGTTAACATTGATGCCAGGCACCCCACACAGCCTTTACCTCCCCATGTATTGGCTGTGTACTGCTTGCATCAGACAGAGTTAGCCCTGAAGTAACCCTGTGGCAACTGCTGCATTTACAATGTAAGTCCAGAACCTGGAGTGTATCATTTAATAATATTATGGCATATCCTTGTATTTCAACACTTGGTACAGTAAGCAAGTAAAAGGTAGGAGATTTGTACAGAAATTACCTTAACATTTGACAACAGAGACTTATTTGACCTATATCTGTCCATTAGTAAGTAGTAGGCCTCAGGGATCAAAGATTCACACAGTTATCCCTCTCAAAAGTACTGATGATCACTGCATGCCCTCAGTTTAGCTCCATACATTTGTTCTGGAAAGTCATTAAAGAGAGAAGTTAGAAAGTAATGTTACACATTGGAGTTTCTGATTTCACAACCCTCACAAGATCAAACAACAGGCAGGATGCAAAACAAGGAGAGTAACAAGAGCAACATGTCCTTGTTTGTGCCACAACAGTAACTCACCATTCCTAACCCCAGAAGAACAGTCTATGCTTGTTTGTGCCATAACAGTAATTTAGCTTTGCTCCCCACTTCCCTCAAAAGAACAGTGTAAAATTGTATGTGCCATAACAGTAACTCACCTTTGCCTCCCCCAAAAGAGAATTCTATGTTTGTTTGTGCCATCCAACCTGCCCTTCAGTTGTTGACAACTGCATATCATATTATTCCCAGTTACTATCCTCACACATTTTAACTCCAATGATACAGAATGGCGTACACACTGCATGTGTCAGAGTACTGGCCAGATAACTGATGAATGACCAAGAAACACAGAAAGGTAAGACAGAGCTATATATTTATAAGCAATACTCATATCAGGTTGTGTGATCACTAAGTGCACTACATCCAAATATAATAAATGGCATAAATGTACAAATAACAGTTTATGGTTTAATATCAGTGCACATTCTGTCGCAATTAGTTGTGTGAAAAAATGACTTCAGTTCTTTGCTGCAAAGCTGTTTGTGTGGCAAAGAGGGACAAGGCACCCATCATGTTTTCTGAAGGTGCATTGGAGTGAGGGTTGAAATCCAGACATATATAGAAATATCTCATGTATACTAACACTTTCTACTGTGTATGTCATAGATTGGTTTTCCTCATTTCAAGGATTTCTCACTTGTTTAACTGGCTAAATAGACCACCCAGAAAGTAGACAGGCAAAAATAGAAACTGGATACATTCAATTAATGCAATTGCCTGTGGCAGAAAATATAAGTGTAGGGATAAAATACAGATGGTTCTGGGTTCTAGTACAGCATGTACAATCTTTGTTTTACTTCTGTGACATTGCAGTTTATAGCAACGAACTGAAACATGAACAGCTCTTATTTCAACTCTCTTGTGGCAACAGGTGTTAGTGGAGGATTGTCATGTACATGGTCCTGTGTTCAAATACAACATATTCCATATGCTTTAACTATTGTTTCACTTCCCATTATAAGTCAGTCTCACTTATATAACACTTGACATAGTGTAGCTGATATTAATTATATGTATGAGGTCTGAGACACTAATAATGTGTCAGTTATTTCTCTCTTTATTTATCTATGTATTATCACATTTATTATCAAATGTATGACTGTGGGTATACTGTATACTATATTCCTCCAACTATATTTTTGCACTCTGGACTGCCATAAACTTCACATTTGTCAAACACTTATACACAAGTAAATGTAATAAAAAGGCACAGATACTGGGTAAAACACTCGGTATTCACCTCAAAGCAAAAAATAACAACAAAATAACAAACAAACTATGACTGAAGGAAGAAAACAAGCAAAATTTAATGAGAAGTTAGTGCTTTCACGATCCAAACTGATTGCTTCTTCTGACTTAAATCATACTACTGAACAGTCAAATTTAAATTAAAAGACAGCCTATCCCAGTGGAGAATGTACTAACTAAATTGGAAAGTGCATTTATCTAAAAGCTTTAACTAAATGCTACAAATATTTAAAAAATGTACAACTATTAATAAAATGTATAAATAGTGCATATTAATGCAAAAAAAAAACAAACGTTTGACACATCATTTTAATGTTTCAATGGTCTGGCTTTCAAAATAGGTTTAAGTGATACCATACCATTAATTCCATGGGGGGTTATCAGCCTACAGTTTCATATAGCACTTCTTTTCAACCTCCTCTGTTCTGTTCTTAATATCTCCACCTCTCAAGCTTTCTGATAAAATCTATAATACAAAAAAGTTAAAAACATGGTGTATCCCTTTTTCTTATACATGCTTAGCCAGTGCACTAGTTTCCTTATCTTTTACAATGTCCCTCATATGGTCCAGGATTCGATCTTTAAGGCATCTATTTGTCTTCCCGATATAAAAAGCATTGCAGTCATAGTTTAGCAATGCTGTCACTGGAAGAGCTACATGACATCCCCTAATGTACTAGTCATTCATATGGTCTCCTTTTTGCCTGTTGTGCAATGCTGCACAAACAAGAGAAGCATAGAGAAATCTTCCTTTGTTCCTCCATTGCCTATGACTGCACTAAGTGCTGCATCGAGCAAACAATGGCCAAAAAATAATAAAATAATAATAAAACCTGAAAGAGAAAACACAATTTGCACAGAAATGAAGAGGAGATTGGATACTAATGAAACAGAACCTGTGAAATTTGCCCTGCTTACTTGCATTTCCAACTTTGACAGACATATATGTATTACTTTTTAAGTCTAACCTGACACACCCACCTGATGTAAGCATTCACAGTTGCCATCCATACACCGAGTTAGTGCCTGCATCATGTTTACATCTGCTCCAGGGAGCCAAGGATTTGGGATTCAGCCATTCTAATGAGCTCAGTCCTCAGTTGCATCTTCACCATGTTAACAGCCCTGAATCTACACCAGACGCTAACTGTTTAGCTAGGGAAACTGAAGGGGAACTGAATCATTTATGTGTTGAACACAGAGGAGTACTGACTTTTAGGTGATATGCCTGCATTTCATCAGCTACATATTGCATATGCCGACATGTAACTATGACTAGTCTCTTCATTGTTTTTTGTAATTATTTTGATTAGCACACACTTTTACACTGTTATCAGTCTGCATTGCTTACAAGTGTACTCTTCACTTGGGGTTGGGTGAGCAAAGCTGCATTTGTGTTATTGCACGAAAAAGGATTTTATGTTGTTATTGTTACTCTCCTTTTGTTGCATCCAGCCTACTGTAACATGATAAGGTCAGTTCTGTACAAATCATACATAGTTTACTTTTTATTCTGACAGTATAGACTCCTTTCCATGGCTGTATTCCAAAAGTTTTGGAATTCATGGGGAACACCAGCACACAGTCTACATGATTGCTTTATAGCTTGTTGACTAGCTCCAATGTGTTGACTCGGTTGATTAGCATGCAATTCATCTTCTTATGCAGTAATTAGTATGCCACAGCGTTTACCTTGTTTGCAAGGTGGTGTGCGCCACTACATGAAACTTACTAAATTTAAAACTTTACGAGTATATTTGCAAAGCATATTGTGATGCACACACAGTGGAAAACCACCATGTAGGCTTTATTGAATCCCACCAACAGTCTCATAACAATCTTTAATCCCTATCACAACACCTATACATTATTTTTTTGATAGAATGTCTGTTACAGTAAAACCATTTCCCTGACAGAACTGGTTTCCAGTCATTGTTCTTTAATTATCTTTTACAAACAATAACAACATCAAAGTTGTCAGAATGTCGCAAATTTTCAAAAAAAACCTGCATCACTAACACACATAGCATGAACAGCCACCACAAAATACAGCAGCTGCTTTCTATGAACTGTTAATTTTATGAAATGGCAAAATCCTGTCTTGTGGTATTTAAATATTGTAATATATTTGGCATAAAAATTATCTTCCCTTGTTTTGGCAAGTACACACTATCCTGTCTAAATACATGTATAGCCTAAATTAGTTTGGATGCGCAACACGTCTCCATTTCTTTAAAATGTGCCATTTTTTTCATGTAGGTATTTACTACAAAAATATTTCATTCATAGTGATCTGACTCTCCCTTGATTTGTGAAAAATATGCCATACCCCTGTATAAACTGTGCTATCTAAGAGCGTTTTAAGTTCATTACTAACAGTGAGAAAGTCCTTGAAGATGAGATCATGTGTAGCAATGTTAATAAAAACAACTCCATACTTCATTACTTTAAGGCTTTCTATGGCCCTGCTCTCATGCTGTATTTTTGTTCCTTGCAGGCATAACACTATTTCATGTTATTATCCTCTCTGCAAATGTAAGCACTGGTTCCTCTGATAACTGAATCTCCAATTGCTAGTTTAACATTTCTGACCAGATCTTAAGAATGTCCTACTTTTAATTCAGTAATACCTGCTCTATCAATTAGAGTACTTGCAATACAGTTAAGTCTGGAAAATATATAATGGTTGGGGAGGTGTTAGCATGTGTGTGTGTGTGTGTGTGTGTGTGTGTGTGTGTGTGTGTGTGTGTGTGTGTGTGTGTGTGTGTGTGTGTTTATATATGTATGGTTCTAGTGTGCATAATCAAACTAATTTTATGTCGAATTGAAAACACCAACAAAAAAGTTTAAACGTACACAATATCGAAAACAAAAAATATTGAATTAAATAATACTGAGAAAGGAAAACTATTTCTCTCCTCATATTAACACTAAAACTTTGCAGAAAAGCTAACCTCAAATTCATATGAACAGTAACAGTGTTACAGGAAGGCTTTTATGAAGGTAAGGTGTAGGGTTAGGGTTGAGGGAAGGGGCAGCATTAGGGTTATGGTTAGCACTCATTATTAAAGAGGGTGTGGGGCTCTGCCCTTTGCACCACCTTTATAATGGGTGTTAACCCTAACCCTAAAGCTGCTCCTTCCCTCAACCCTAATCCTACACCTTATCTTCATAAAAACTTTCTCATAACACTGCCACTAAACAAGACACACTGGAACACAAACATTTACAAACACACACAGGCAATACTGTATCTATTCCCTAACCTAACCCTAAAGTACACAAACTAGCAAACAAACACAACACCTATCCTTCATTCATCTCCAACCCTAACCTTAACTCAAGCACACATGCACAAATACTCTCACCCCTCCAATCCCACTTACCTGTTTTGACATTAAGCACCTTGTCATTTTCATGACTTAACTCTCCGCACCATCAAAATTAAACTATATCCCCTGCACTTGTTGAAGAAATTGCATTCAACATACACATACACACACACACACACACACACACACACAAGATCACATGCAAGAGTGGCTAACGTGCAATTCAGGTAGATATTCTCCTAGTAAGGAAAGGGTACTGGGGTAGAACTGGTGATTGCAATATCATCCCCGATGAAAGAGTCAACCAACACCATAAACCACTGGTTTCAAAAATCACAATCAACCTGAGGTCAGAGAAAGCTCTAATCTCAACAGACACCAGGCTGAAGACATGTAAGTTGACTAGAGAGAAACTGTAAGTATTTAAGGAAATACTCAGGGCTCCTGCACCTAAGGAAGAAAAGGAAATACAGTTGAAGAGTAGAAGCACCCCAAAACATGTGTGGGGACTACAGAACAGATTTGTGGCTACACAAGGTATGAAAATAAGGTTCATAGGTATGTACTAGGCTATTGGCCCTAGGGCCTATATAAGCCTAGCCAAAAGGTACCCTGGCTTTCGCCACCCAAGAAAATTATTTTCCTGTGCCACTGTCGAGCAGAACCACAGAAGTGATCCCCAGGGTGAATTTCTTATCTCCCATCCAATCATCAAGATTTTTCTTGAAGAGTGCTAATGAGGAGCTTTGTTTGATATAGATAGGTAGTTTGTTCCAGAGTATGGGAAGTCTCTGGGACACGAATCTATCCCTCCAGCATGTTCTGTTTATTGTGGTGACAAGGTTTACGTCCCTAGAGAATGTAGCTCATAGGGATTGGGATTTCTTTAAGTGGAGCATGTTTAAAAGCTCTGGGTTTGACATAGCTTTGTGTGTTAGGCAGAGATCATCTATGAGTAGGCGATATGCGATGGAGTAAAGCTGCAGTCTTTTGAGAAGGTCTCTGTAGGGCATCTGTTTGAGGCCAGTAATCCTCTTTGTGAGGTATTTCTGCGGCCTTTCCAGTTGTTGTAGATGTCTTGTGAGGAAAATACCAAAAGGGGCATTGTACTCTATAATGGGTCTAATGAGTGACGAGTAGAGGGGAACAATGACCTCTTTTTTCCTGGATGAGAAATCTTTTGCGATGAGGTATGCCACGTAGAAGGATTTCCTGACTACTGTGGCAATGTGATTATCAAAGGAGAGACTACTGTCCACCTGTGTCCCAAGGTCTCTTATCACACTTTCGGTGTTAAGTAGACTACTGCCTATGTGGTAGTTCATGGGTACAGAGTTTTTACCAAAAGGGATGACAATGCACTTTTTGGCATTGAGCTTGAGGCCATGTCTTTGACATCAGGCATCTGTCTCAGCGAGGCCCTTTTGTAGGATGTCCACATCTTTTGGAGTTTTGATTATGGCTCCTAGTTTGCAGTCATCTGCGAACTTCATTAGCCAAAGACATTCTGTGTTAGCCTGTACTTCAGAGAAGTAGATACCAAACAGGAGAGGACCCCTGACTGAACCCTGTGGTACTCCACTTGTCACTGGTCTGAAGTTGGATTTGGAGTCTGCTACTTTCACAGTGTGGATTCTGTCAGTGAGCCAGTTGGCAACCCATCTTGTGACATAGGGATTTATACTAAGTTTAGTGAGTTTATCTATAATTCCAGAGTGGGGGATGGTGTTGAAAGCCTTGGCGAGATCTAGATAGGCTGTGTGAACCACCTTATCCTCATCTACGGCTTTGGTGACTGCTTCAAACAAGTCCATCAGGTTTAGGAGATATGACCTGCCTTTTACAATCCTGAACTGGGTGGGGTCCTGAGTTTGGAGATTACCAATGCCATTGTTTATAAGTTCCATGATGATACGTTCCATAGCCTTGCAGACCAGGCTCGTTAGGCTAATGGGGCGGTAGTTTCTGGGGTCCATGGGGGCTCCCCCTTTGTGGAGTGGGATAACCATCGCTGTGCACCATTTAGTGGGCACATAGCCTGAGTTGAGGCTATGATTGAACATGGTACTTAGGTGGGGTGCCAGTTCATTCTGTAGTTCATGTAGAACACAGCCTGGGATGTTGTCAGATCCCATGGATGCTGTGTTCTTGGCTTTAGATAGTGTGTTTTTTACCTGTGCAGCCATGATTACAGGAACTTTGCATTCTTCTGGTATAGAGATGGGCCCTTTAGGGGATGACAGGGGGGGTAAAGATAGCACTGAACCTATCTTCCAGGATGTTGGTAATATCAGTTGGTTCTGTATATTTAGTGCCATTGAGCTGTAACTCGGAGCAGATCTGAGTGTTGCCATTGAGATTCTTGACATAGCTATAGAATGCTTTGTGGTTGTCTTTAGAGTCAGTGGCGACTTTATTTTTGTAACTAGCTTTGGAGGATTTTATGAGGGATCTCAGCTTCTTACTGAGGCTGACCAGGGAGTTTCTCCAATCATGGGATTTTACTCTTTTTTTTTTTTGCAACAGTTTCTTTCTTCTGTTGTAGAGTTTGTTTACGGCAGGGGACCACCAGATTGGCTTCCTTTTTTTGGAGGATAGCATCTTGGCTCTGTTAGGGATTGCACGATCCATGCACTCGTGTACATAGAGAAAGCTGGTGGTGGAATGCAGAAGTCCAGGAAGTCATCAAAGGAAAGACAGCATACAAGAAAAAGTGGGATATAGGAAAGACGGACCAGGTTAAAAGGAATTACTGGTTGGCTAACAAACAGACTAAGTGAGCAGTTGCAATAGCAAAGAATAAGGCATACGAGGCACTCCACACCTTCTGAAAAGTGTCTTAGTAGATACCACAAGGAAATTATAAAACTCTATCAGGTTGCAAGGGAAAACAGAAAGAGGATAAAGCTAGTAATTAAACACCTTTCATAAGGGATGCCAGTAACAACCTATACACAGGACACAACAGACCGCTGGACATAGTACTTCCAGCAGCTTCTGAATAATTAAAACCACATATAAGATTTATTGCCCCAGACATAGCCTACATTGAGAGAATAAAACTTACTGATCACAATGAATAGTACACCTTCTAATATTAGGCAGATATAATGGCATGATGATTGACAAGTTAATCGATACCCTTTGAGAAAAATAACAGATTATTCACCTAAAAAGTTAGGAATATTGCATTGTCACTTTTATTTGTTTGAAAGTAACCAAGTCTTTGCACACATGCACTGTGATAAATCTTTCAGATTGAACACCTAGTTTACTGAAGGTTTATAACCAGAAAACTTCACTTAATATTCATGGAATTCATGCCCTTTTTAATGGTAATATTCTGTTAACAGTAAATATTCTACAAGAGAGGGGGGACTAAACCCATATTCCCTGTTTAGGAGATTCTGCGAAAGTTATACAAATGGCTGGTCTGGCATGGAACAAACTGTTAAGATGCATTCATGTCATTCAGCTTTTTTACTTCATGTCTTGGTCCTCCATGATGGCTGTAAATGGGTGGTCAAAAAAATCTTAAAAATTTCTTCAAAAATACTCTATTTGTCAGGTGCATAGGAAGACAACTGATGTTCTCAGAGAGTATATGAGCAGAGCACCATATGGCAGAGGGCAACCTGGTTATAACAATATGTAGAGTCGTAATAAAAGGCATCTATTTTTGGTAGGGAGAGAGACATATATATAGAAATATGACTATTAATATCCTGGTATGGTCAATCTAAGACATTCTAGACCTGCACTCTGAATGTAACATGCTCCATATCAAGTGTTCATCATTCCTGCATTTAATATGGTTAAAATGACTAATAGTGCTAGTCCTAATTCTGTACCACATTGTTTCATTTATAATCTCTCTTGCCAGCTGATATAACCCTTATCCTCATGAACTATTTAATTAGTAACCAGTGCCATTCTTGAGTCACATACCAATATGTAAAAGTTGATCTTTTGACAATATAGCTATCATCCAACATGTGGTGCTGTGGTAGCATTGTCGCCTCACAGTAAGACACTGTCCTGTTCGATTCTCAGTTAGAGTGTCTTCTGTATGGAGACATGCATGAATGAGCGTACCTTCCTTGAGGATTGTGCGTCAGAGCTGGCAACTCGGCACGTAAAAATCTACTGTCAATCATTAGTGGACCGGAGTTTCGCTGTGGCGACCCCTAATCGGGAAAAGCCGAAAGGCACAACAACAACTATTATCCAACATGTCTAAAATCACTTATGGTCAAGTGCTTTGAGAGGTGTTCATTACCACTTCTGAACATTCATGAGAAAGTACTACCATGTTTTGATCTTAAACAACATGTTTTCCTAAAGAAAAGATTGACTTTTTCTAAACTGACTGGATTTTATGAAACTGTTGGTGAAACATCAGATAATGGTCTTAGGGTGGGGGTTGAAAACACAGATCTATCAAATCCTTTAGATAGTTTCCCTCATGCGACAACAAATAATTACAGGATAAGCATAAGATAAATACTTAGATTATTGAAAGGGTTAGATGTTGGCTTAGACACAGATGTCAATGTGTTAAAGCTAAGGGCCACTTTTCAAAATGGTCACTGATTGCTATTAGTGTTTCCACATATGTTCATTTTAGTCATTATACTGTTCATCCTTGCATTTTAATTTTTGCCTATTAATAATACATTTTGGATGTCTAAATATGCTGATGACTTTAAGACTGGAGCATTTTAACATAATTATCATATTATTTAACTTTCAATCGGTATGTATCCAAACGATTTGAATGATAATAAAATGGGTCTTAATATCAATCTACCTAACAGTGGTGTTATGTATTTCAACCATTTCAGATCTGGGCAACCTTTTATTTTGGGAACTCATGTCATATAGGAAGTGATTGTATACTGAGACCTTGGTGTATATATAAGTTTTAGTTTAACATTAAAAAATGCATCTGCTGCTAAGTCAAAGGTGATGCATGTTATGGGCCTCCTTTTGGGAATTGTTTTCATGACAGTATTGCAGTCGTGTTGAATTATTTGCAATGTAGATTAGAATTATAATGGAATCCAAGTCATTATTTTGTACTTAGTCAAGAAGTGACATAGCCATATTAGAAAGAGTTAAAATAAAATTTACTAAAATAATTGTGGAGTGCAGGACAATCACATGTCAGGAATACTTGGCTAAACTTAACTTTTTTTAGAGCAGTTATCACTGACTACATGAGAGATTGTGCCAAACATACTATGCACTTCATAATGAAAAAGCACAGCTTTTGTTACATTTTGAGTTGCTGTAGTCATAGCAATCTTCTTGTGTGGCAAATTACACCTTCCAAATAACAAAATACAAAAAACATTTAGATCAAGGTTTCTCAGCCAAAGTATTGTGAAATAATGGAACAGACTACTTTTATAAGTAAGAAAATATAATTCAGTAGAATTATTCTCTTTAGATGCTTAGTTTGCCTTATATGTCTATGCTATGGCTTTGAATCATGTGTTATGATGGTTTGTGACATTTATGCAGCTTACCAGAAACTAAGAGACTATTCTTCACAATTCCTTTATGTCAAATAGCATTAGAGTGAAGAGACTGTAGAGAAAAGGCATTTGCAAGGACAAAATCCAGTTAAGGTTCTTTGGCAAGAACCAGCAATGAAGCTGACTTTAAAGTCAAAAGTGTTTTCTTACCCAATGGTATTCCATCTGTTTTTTTTTTTTTTTTAGTAGTGTCTGTAGAGCACTTGTTTAATAATGGGAATACTTTGAGAGCAGTGGCCACCTACAAAGTCAAGATCATTGAAATAAGTCAATAGTTCAGGTGGGTGTGGCTATCTAGGGTTTGTTCATGGATCCAAAAAGATAAAAATATGTTTAAAAAGTATGTATTTAAATAACTGTGTTTTTAAAGATGCAGGGGGATTCAATAAAGCCTACATGGTCAATTGTCACCATGTGCTCATTGCAGTGTGATGCATACACTGCCACAAATATTTTTAGATTCAGTAAACTCGGTAACGGTTTTCACTCAAGCGCAAAGACGGTAACTTCTGTGGAATGCTAATTACAGCATCAGTAGCTGAATTGTATGCTAATAAAGCAAATCAACACTGTGGAGCAATTGTTTGTGTTGCCCGTGTATTCAAAAACTTTCCAAATACAGCCATGGAAAGGAGTCTACATGGAAAAAAGAGTAAGTAAAAGTTCTTAGATTTGTACAGAACTGACCTTAACATGTAACAGCAGACACATAATCTTGTAAAGAAACAGGTTCATTTAGACAAAAAACAGTTCTAGGCAAAGCCACAAGATCAGCACAAATATCAACTCAGTTTAACTCTTACTTCATTGATAGCATAGCTTCCATCAGTAACAAATTCCCTCCGTCTCCCTCTACCATCCTCTATTACCTGTCACTCCACATTTTTTCTTCAACCAGTTTCTCCTTCCTTTGTCAAATCCCTCCTGTCCAAGTTCAGGCTATGTTCCCCCTCTGCAGACAATCTTCCTAATGAATTTCTAAAAATGTCTGCTGACTCAATTGCCTACACTGTCTCAATAATCATTAATAGATCCACCAAGGAGTCTTATGTCCCCTCCCTGTGGAAAAAAGCCTTTATACTTCCTCCACAGAAATCTGTAACTATAGGCCAATTGCTACTCTTTCACCACCATCAAAACTTCTAGAAAAATGTATCCATAAACAACTTCTTCAATACCTCCTTGACAATAATCTTCTTTCTCCCACCCAACATGGATTCAGACCAACACACAGCACTATCACTGCTCTAGTATCCTTTACTGACACTGTCAGCAAAGCTCGTGACTCAGGAAACTTTGCCTCTTCTCTGTTTTTAGATCAATCCAAAGCCTTTGCTACTGTCTCCCACCCCCGGCTGTTATCCCACCTATGTGTTCTGGGCTTGACCAAAACATCCTTACAATGGTTCACTAACTGTCTCTCGAACAGATACCAATCTCTCAAATGGAACTTTAACGTCTCTCCTTACTTACCTATTAGCACTGGGGTACCCCAAGGCTCAATACTAGGTCCACTTCTCTTCAACATTTTTATTAACCATCTTAATACTGCCAGCAAACAAGCCACCCTAATTCAATATGCTAATGTCTTTACATTAATCTGCTCTGCCAGGACTCTCTCTCATCTACAGAGTTTAATGCAAGAAGCATTCAATTCCATTGATTCTTGGCTCACCAACAACCATTACTACTTAACCCAAAAATAAACTACACCTACTATTTTTACCAAAACACTTTCCTCCAGATGCCTTTAACGTTGCTATTACTTCTTGGAACAATACTTTCATTAATGTGGTGCCACATACAAAACTGTTAGGTACCGTATAACTATTGACAGCAATCTTAAGTTTGACCTACATATTGGCAACATCATAAACAAATTGGGCATGATATATAGGGCTAAGAAATTCATCTTCAACTCCACAAGAGTAACCCTTGCCACCACCTGTCTCTTATCCTTCCTTATATATGATTCACCTATTCTAACCACTCTTCACTCTTTCCTCACAGCGGAACTTAGTCAATGCTATAACAAAATAGCTAAATTTGCCACAGGGCAGGCCCACTACTCTCACCATTGCTATGCTCTTAGATCCCTAACTTGGCTTGAACTATCCCAAATCACACTTTTAATCAACTAACATTAACTCACAAATTACTGTATATCTCCTCATTTTCGCAAACTATATTCTCACTACTACAATACTATATTCCATCTCGTGACTTACGCTCCTGTCACAAGTAGCTACTATCTATTTACAAACCTCAAAGATCTAACAGGGTTAGTCTGTACTCACTGTTTTGCCAAATCATGGAATAGCATTCCAGAAGCAATCAGACTTATACCCTACTACTATTCCTTCAAATCTAGGCTGAAATAATATCTAACCAATAATTGGATCTGCCCATTTATTATTAATTTTATTTTTATTTTATTTTATATTTGTTAACAGGGAGAGTCCTACTGGATACATGTCCATTTTCAGTGGAGGCCCGGGGAGAAAAGCTCCACATGTGCAAAAAAATGACAATCGATATTCATGGTTACATTGAAAATGTAAAAATGTAAAAAATTAAAAAAGTGATTATATGTATATATATATATATATATATATATATATATATATATATATGTATATGGTTCTAGATCATAAGATCGACAGCCACTTTCACCGACAACAGAAACATCGACACCACATTATCGACAAACCATAAACATGACACCTCACATGCCCGACAAACAAGTAACCGACGGTCCACAAACACGAAACCCCATACACTGCACACACCACAATAACAACAATCAACTAACAAAACACATCCCCTTATCCAAAAACCACACACAGAACACAAGCACACCAAAATCCTCACAAACCCACACTAAACCTCACACACACAACTATGTACAACCCTAACCCAAACCCTTACCCTAAGGTCCGTCACTATCGCACACTCAGCTAACCCGCGCCCTAACCCTAACTCAATTAACCCACCTAACCCAAAAATACCACTACCGCACACTTACATAACCCGCGCCCTAACCCTAACTCACTTAACCCGCCCCTAACCCAAAAAATGCCACTACCGCACACTTACCTAACCCGCGCCCTAACCCTAACTCACTTAACCCACCCCTAACCCAAAAAATACCACTACTGCACACTTACCTAACCCGCGCCCTAACCCTAACTCACTTAACCCACCCCTATCCCCACAGACTGTCACTATCCACACTTACCTTACTCGCACCCTAACGTCCGTCACCACCGCATACTCACACAGCCTTCTTTCCAAGTCACTATCCCTGGCGTCGCCGTTTTCATCCGTAGCGTCGGTCTTCCGAGTGTCGATCATCTGGCGCCCTCTAATCCGTTGTCGGTGATGTCGGCTGTCGATCTTCTAACCTAGACCCATATATATATATATATATATATATATATATATATATATATATATGGTTCTACCTCACATAAACAAAACACCACAACACCGACAACGCAATCACCGACACCACATAACCGACAGTACAAAAACACGAAATCCCACATGCCCGACAATGAAATAACCGACGGTACACAAACACGAAACCTCATACACTTCACACACCACAATCAACAACCAAAACACATTGCCCGTCCAAAAACCACATACACAACACAAGCACACCAAAATCCCTACAAACACACACTAAACCACACATACACAACTACCTACAACCCTGACCCAAACCCTAACCCTAAGGTCCGTCACTACCGCACACTTACCTGACCCGCTCCTAACCCTAACTCACTTATCCGCCCTAACCCAAACACAATCACTACCGCACACTTACCTGACCCGCTCCCTAACCCTAACTCACTTAACCCACCCCTATCCCCACTTACCTTACTCGCACCCTAACGTCCGTCACTACCGCATACTTACACAGCCTTTTCCCATTTCGGCATCCTCGGCGTCGGTGCTTTCATCCGTCGGGTCGGTCTTCTGCTTGTCGATCTTCTAGGTCCCGTCGCGTCGGTCTTCTGCGCTGTCGATCTTCTGGGGCTCGCGATTTCCCTGTCGATGTTCCGGTGTGTCGTTGAAGTGAGGTAGAACCATATATATATATATACATATATATATATATATATATATACATGGTTACACTGAAGTTTAGCATCTTTGTAGGTTTATAGTATGAAATATGTACAGAAATCATTGCACAGCATCGGAGTGTATAGAATGACATGATACATAAATTGATGTCATGAATAACAACCAGGAGAAAAAGGTGGTTAGTTAAGAAGGGGAGTTGTTGGAAATTAGATGTAGAAAGGTTAAAAACATAGCCTTAGAATGGTTAGGATAGCAAGTTAACATCCTTATAATATTGTTCTAAAGGTTGTTCAGAAGTGTATATAGTCTGGGTAGGTTAGGTTTAGAGAGTTTATTCATAAAGGTTAAGGAAGTTATTATTCTTGTGTATTTTACCTACTTGAGTTGTGTTTTTATTGGGTTAGTCTGGGTTTCGACATGGACATAGCCAATGCCTGTATAGGTGTTTATTTGGGATATTTTGAATTGGGGTAAGGAGGATGCAGTGGTAAGATCTGCGGGGAGAGAGCTCCATTTTTTTCCAGCAGAGTTGGAGAATAATGATTCTCCGGCTGAGTTGTTGGCTTTGGCAGATTGCACTAGCATTCTGTTGGATGAGCAGAGGGATGCTAGGTTGCTGTAGGGGGTGATACTATTAGTCAGAATGGGGGTACTGGTAGGTTGGTAGAGGATTTTATGAATAACTATGAGTTGGTTGTACTGGAGTTGATTGGGTAGTTCTAGCCAGTCTAGTGTTTGAAGATTTTGACAGTGATAAGTTCTGTAGGGTGTGCCTGTGGCTAATCTAGCTATATTGTTATAGCAGCTAGCTAATTTGTTTAGGTTTGCTTTACTTAGGTTTACAAGGATGGGTAAGGCGTTGAGAAATGTTGATAGGAGATGTGTTCGAGCTATGGCGGTTCTGGCAAGTGGAGTTAGGAATTGTTTAGTCCTATACAAGGAGCCTAGTTTTTTGTTAACTGTTTTAATGGTTCCATCTATATGAGCGTCAAACATTAGATTATTATCAATTATTACACCAAGAAGTTTTGTGCATGGTTCTGAAGAGATTATGGTGCCATTGCTGGATGAGATTGCAATATTTGGTGATGTGGATTTACGGGTAGGGGAGAAAAGTAGTAGTTTTTTTTTTTTTTGGATTCAATAGGAGACAGCAATTATTGAGCCAGTCCTCTACTTTGTTGAAGGTGATTTGGGATAGGGATTGAAGTTCTGAGGGGGTGGTGGCAGAACAGATAAGGGTACAGTCATCTGCATACTGAATACATGTTGCATCTGGGATAACTTTAGGTAGGTCATTGATGAATATGGAGAAAAGGACGGGCCTAATATGGATCCTTGGGGGACATCAAGGGTGAGTGGTAGAAGAGGGGATAGATTGTCTTTCCATAATACAGCTTGTTGTCTGCCATGCAGGTAAGAGTGGAACCAGATGATTTCTAGGTTGTTTAGGCTGAGTGATTTTAGTGTGTCTAGGAGTAGGTGGTGATTCACCATATCAAATGCTTTGGCTAGGTTGAGATAGAGGGTTGAGGAGAGCTTGTTGTGATTATGGTTTTGATTTACTGTGTGAGAGAAGGAGAGAAGTGTTGCAGTGGTACTATGGGCAGGTCTAAATCTGTGCTGGAATGGGGCTATGAGAGTGTTCTGGATAAGGTGAGATAGAATTTGCTGATGTATACATTTTTCCATTATTTTGGCTAAGGGAGATAGAATGGCTATAGGTCTATAGTTTGAGAGTTCAGTGGAGTTGTCCCCTTTTTGAAGTGGAATAATGTGGGAGACTTTCCAGATGGAGGGGACATAGGATTTGTGGATAGTACGAGTGATTAAGATGGAGATAGGGTATGCTATTTCATTAGTGGCCTTTTGTAGAAATTCTGCATGGAGTAAATCTGCTGCCAAGGTGGTGGGTTTGAGTTTCTTAAGTAGGGATTTAATATAGTCTGTGGGGATAGGATCAAATTTGAAGGGAAGTACATTTTCAAGAGTGGATGAGGTGGTGTTGGAGGTGTTGGGAGGTAGTTTATTAGCTAGGGTCTGAACTGTTTCTGTAAAGAAAGAATTAAAGGTCTCTGCTACACTTTTACGAGGTAGCTGTAAGGTAGTTGAGGGGGTGGGGTTGTGGATTTACCTGGATGGAGCAGTTTATTAAGGCCTGGTGAGAATTTTTGTGGCTGATTTTGGTGCTTTTTCTGTAAATTGAAATAGTAGGTTTGTTTGTCTAGCATAGTGGATTTGTTTGCCTTGTTTCTCAATTGTTTGTATCTAATGTTGTCCTGAGAGGATTTGGTGGATCTCCAGGAGGTCCCTCCTGCATTTCTAGCAATTAGTTTTTGTTTAGTACCTTTGGTTAGACATGGAGCTATTTTGCTTTTGGTTCTGATATTTCATTTGGGAGCTTTCCTAAGATGGCTAGGAATTCAGCATTGAAGTCTGATACTGCTTCATCAAGGGGAAGTAGTTTCAGATTGGACCATATGCATGAGTTAAATTTGGTATGAAAATTAGTGAGGTTAAAGTTTTTTGTGTTTCTAATGGTTTTAAAGATGGCTTGCTGAGGCATGTCATTCCTTTTTCTGATTATATAGGATAGGAAGTGGTCACTTATGTCCTCAGGTAGGGTGCCAGATTTATATAAATGGGGTTTGTTGTTTACTAGTATCCCATCTAGGATGCTTTCCTTATTGTTGGGCTTATTGATTCTGGTAAGGGAAGTTATAATCTGGGGGAAGCCATGTAAGTTAATATGGGTGGTGGGGAAGTGTTTATAGCTTTGTGTTTGTTAATCTGGACTTTTATTATGAGTGTTTCAGAGTTTCTAGTTATCAGGCTTTGTGGGGTACTGATAGTGGATACTTGTAGAGTGGATTTATACATGATGGCTATTCCACCACCTTTCCAGTCAAGTCTTATTATATTGTAGTTGGGGGGTATAATCTCATTATCATGGATAATGGGTTTGATCCAGGTTTCGGTAAGACATAATGGGTCAGGGGGGTGCATGTCCAGAAGGGCATGCAGATAGTGAATTTTATTATTTATACTTCTGATGTTTAAGTGACACACTAGTAATGAATTAGGGGCATTATATGAGCTCTGTAGATTGGAGACAGTGCTATTTGTAGAGCTAGTGGTATCAGGTATGTTTGGGCCTGGGTTAGGGTGGATGTCCCCATTGGCTATTAGGGTTGGTTGTGACTTCCTTACTAGTTTGTGGATTTTTTAGTAGCAGTTGGTGATAGTATTTAATGCTAGGGTTTATATAGGTAGCTCGTAGGGGATGAAGAGGTTTTGGAGTAGTAAAATTATAGTAAAGGAGAGGTAGTAATGGTGTGGGGTAGTGAGGGTGGTTGCTAGCAGTGGTACTGGATGTAGGATACTGAGAGCTAGGTAGGTAGCGGTGTTCATAGGCAGTGAGAAGATAAAGTATTACAAGTGGGGGTATGAGGTAGTAAAGTGGTCTAGGTTTTGGTGATAAGATGGGAGTTAGTGGAGACATTGTGGGATAAATAGTATTGGCGTTAGAGAGTGTAGATGGGGAGATCCGAGAGAGTGAAGTATGGGAAAGTGTTGGGTTGGAAGTGGGGGGGGTTGGGTGTAAAGATAGACTGTGTTAGGATGGTTGGTTGTGATGTGTGGGGGTGGGATTTAATGAGGGGGTGTGGTTAGGTGAGTATAAACATAGGAGTACGGGGGCGGGTGGAAATTGGGAGCAGGTAGAGGAGCGGCGTGAGCGTGCAGGGCAAATGGAGTGGGTAGAGCCAAAGGAAGGTGAATTTCAGGACAGGTTGGGTTGGGAACAATCAGCTGTGTAGATAGCTGGGCAAGTAGCCAGAGTGCACAGAAGGAGAATATAGGCTAAAAGAACTAGAGGTGGGGAAGCAGATATGGTTGTGGGGGGGAGGGTTGAAAGTAAAAGTTAAGAGTACAATACACTGGATGGTCGATTAGGAGCTGGTCATAAGGCAGGGGATATTAGATATATTTAGACCACCGTCTAGTGGCCAAACCTTGTAATTGCAGCAAGGTTCCTTGCAGAGCCCAGAACTGGGAAGCCTATGAAATGTTGCTGTATTGTGGCCTGGATAAGGGCATAGAATGCTAAATAAGTGGGTATAAAGAAAGGGAAGGGTAGCTGCTGCAGTGTCTGAATTACAGCGAGTTCTAACTACTTAGCAGGGTTGTGGGACTAGTGTCTAAGTTTAACACAACTAAACAGTATACTGACATACTTTGGTATAATTTCCCTTGATCTGCAGAGGTAATTCTTTCAGGGGGTAGGTTTTGCAGGACCTTGGCAGAATAAACTTGGCTTCTTAACCACTTCCAGCAGATTGTAATTTATTTTCTGCATAGGGCAGGGAAGCTAGAGAGAATGTGAAGAGGAGAGGCAATGAGAAAAAGAACAGTCACAGATACCAGTTCCCTGGTATAGGCAGGATACAAAATACTTTGCAAATATGTAATGTTAAACAGGGATGTGTAGCTTTAAATCATATTTTAAAACTGTTACAAGTTTAAAAACTCTAGGCAGCATACAAAATACTTTAGAATTATGCAATGTTAAGCAGGGATGTGTAACTCTAAAATGTTTTTTAAAACTGTTAAAAGTTTAAAATACTAGGCAGCATACAAAATACTTTAGAATTATGCAATGTTAAACAGGGATACATAGCTTTTAAAACAGTATAAAGCAAACTTAAACATTGGGAGCAAAAGTATGTAATCATCGTTGTAGCTGTAAACCCTTTGTGTAGGCTAACAGAGATTGAATGTTACTTTCCATGAATTGAGGAGCTGTAACCACCAGGTACTGACTGGGTCATTAGAACTACATTAAAGGGGTAAAAAGAGTACTAAATCAAGTAGCAGCTGAACAGTTATCTAAATTACTTGGTTCGCTTAACGCCAGGGTGGTTCTTCAGTTAGCAAATCTAATAGTAGATATGTTAGTGACTGTAGACACTATCCTTCAGTTCAAAAGCTTATTTCCATGTCCAAATCACTGTTAGCTAGTGCATAATACAGCTACTTTCTAGTTCAGTGAAATTCTTTTTCATTAGGACCTTCCTTTGTTCAGAAGCATGGTGGATTAACCTTTAGCGGCTTTCTACAATGTATTAGTTACACCTACACTGAAACTGTTGATAATAGGTAGCGCTTGATTAGCATGTGTTTGCTAACTGGTTTGAGGATGCTACCAAGTTAAACAGTGAATATGGGGTCTAAGTGTTACCCCAAGCCCACACTTGTCTGAGGGGTACAGTAGAGCTGGCGTTTACTGTATAAAGCCTGTATAAGGCAGGGATATCGATTATTCAGGCAAATACTTGGTGTATGCCCTTAATCCCTAGATACTATGCCTCTAAAGACAATGGCCGAGGTTTACAGCCTCTGCGAGTCATGGAAAGCACATACCTTTGTTACGTAATTCCAGAACACACATAACTCTCTTAAGTAGGAAAAAATAGAGCATGGGATTCAATAGTTTATAGCTGTAATTAGTCTAAAATAAAATTTCTATTATGCTAGGCTTCAATCTCTAAGACGCTACTGAGTTAAATAGTGGTATAGGGCTCTTAAGTGTGGCGACAATCCCGCACGTGTCCAAGCAAGTACTGCAGAGTCAGTGTTTATTGTATGCAGTCTTTACAGGGCATGGGAAACCTTGTCTACTAAGACGCTCCTTGGCATCTTAGTACTCTTTTCTAGTCCTTTCTTCCCCAATCTTAATCGACTTTATCTTGATATATCCTACTTCTCTTCCTGTTTTACCTACATTCTAGCCACACCTCACTTTAATGCTTTAACTTTCTAATGTCCTTTCTTTATACGCTTACACTAACCTTTCTCTATCCCAGAATTTGACTGAAATTTATCTAGTTCTCTTGCTAGAAAAAGTATATGGACCGGATTCAAGATGGCTTGCATGGAGTCTAAGAGTAGAGTCCGACGAGCTATCCAGGAACAGCCTGTAGGGGCATGTAAGAGAGCCCCTAAAACGTCTCGTACACGGACAGGGCTGGGACATGCAAATCACTTCAATTGCAGGTGAAAGGCATGCAAATTAGGTAGATTTGAGATTCAGGAAACCCTAACCTGTCCGAGTAAGAGCAGTGTTATTTGCAGAAATGTATTCAGTTAACAACTGAGTACCGTTCTGCAAATAGCAAAACGGAGCCGTGACAGCTCCAAATAAAGGTTGCATCCAGTGCAGGAAGCATGCCAATGGCCAAATATATGGCCATTGGAAATGTTCCCTGATGCAAAATTAAAATAAAAATAATTTTTTTTTTTGCTGATTTCCGATGTTTAAGCGTAGCGCAGCGCCACGCAAATGGGCTTCACTCTAAAAACTAGAATACTACAAATTAAAACCCACAAATATGGATTTTATTGAAAGTGGTAATGTACAATGCAAGGGAATGGCAGGCTGAAGACAAGATGGCCACCGAGTAGAGGTTGCTAAGGGGAGAAGCTCAGTCTAAGACATGTAACCAAGCATTAGTAGGCAATCCTATGTAAATGAGTGTTAGGATAGTGAATCGCTAGTTTACATAGCAAATGAGCACAGTCAGTGGAGTGTAGGAGTAAGATATGGGGAGTAACAGAGTAGAAGCTAGGTGACATCACGAGGGGGGTATGTATGAAAGAAGTGAAGCTCATTGGAGCAGAGTAGCATGTGTCCGCTGTCATTTAGACATCATGGAAAGAGGTGTGTCAACAGGTAGGCTAGGGAAAGCCAAGAAATGGAAGGTGCATACCATGGATAACACCAAAGTTTCTTGCTGAGTGTGCATATGCCTGTGTGCGTGCCTGTAAACCCGAGTAAGAGAGAGTGCACGCGTGTAAGCGTGAGTGCACACGTTTAAGCCGGCGTAAGCATGTATAAGGCAGTTTAAAGAGTTGTAAGTGCGTTTGCACTGGTGTGAGCGCGTTTTAACCCGAATAAGCAAGTTTTAGTCCATGTAAGCATGCGTGCGCACGTCTTAGTTGCTGTACTCATGTTTGCGCTTGTGTGCGCGGCACTGCCCCCTGAGGAAACAGAAAGGAAAAAGGAAGCACAACAAATAGTAGGAAGCTACCAGGGAGTACTAGCAGAGCTAGCAGGTGAAAACAATCAGAATCAGGCAATTACACAGGCAGTACACTAGCCCAGGCCAGTCTAGCACTTAAAACTCTGCAAACAATAGTCCATTATATTTCTCACAAGAGATACTGCAGTAAGCTAATAGAAGTGAAAACTGAAAAAGCTTTACTGAGACAAAGAAATGTTAGGGGCTGCCATTGCTGTTATAAGGTGACATATGCAACATGCTGAGGGTGGTGACAATGGAAATGCTGCTGGACAAGTAACAGTGAGGAGACAGAGAAGAGTTTATAGGCCCAGGGTAACCTACCAGGGGCTACATGAGCTGGAGATAGTGGAGCGCTATAGAGTGGACAGAGATCTCCTGCACCAAATTGTTAGGCTGTGCAGGCCACTCCTCACACACAGAACCAACAGAGGGGAACCCATCCCAGTGGAAACCAAGGTATGTGTTGGCCTAAGAATATTAGCAACAGGTACCTTCCAGAGACCAACTGGTGATATGATGGGGATATCACAGGCATCAGCATCCAGGGTACTACACCAGTTCCTGGATGCCATGTCAGCACATGTCGGTGATCATGTATATTTCCCCAATTCCCATGAGGTATTGGCCAGCAATATGCATCTCTTCCAGCAAATAGCAGAATACCCCGAGGTAGTGAGTGCAATAGACTGCACCACATACGCATCAAAGCACCAGCCGGCGAGTGGGGTAGGGTCTACTTCAACCGCAAGGGCTTCCCCTCCATCAACTGCCAGGTCGTGTGTGATGCCCAGGGCATAATACTGAATGTGTGTGCAGGCTGCCCTGGAAGCTACCATGATTCCCATATCTGGCATATGACGCAGCTGTACCAGACATTTGCCAATGGGGACATCCCACATGGTCACCTAGTGGGGGATGCTGGCTATGCACTGGAGCCGTGGCTGATGACACCCATCAGAAATGCACACACACACCTGAACAGGAACGCCATAATGAGGCACACGCACAAACACGTAATGTAATAGAGCATGTGTTTGGGCTGCTCAAGTCATAGTTCCGGTGCCTGGACACATCTGGTGGAGCCTTGCAGTACTCACCAACTACATGTACCCAAATTGTCATGGTATGTGCTATACTACATAATATGATCCTGCAAAAACAGCTGCAGCAGGACCAGCATAGGCCTGGGCCAAACAGCCCCCCACCATTGCCAAGGCCATCACAGGCAGAGCGTGACTCGGAGGAGGAACAACCTGAGCCTGCCCCAGTAGGCAGAAGGAGGCGTGCCCAGTATGCTTTGGCCTTGTCAAAGAGGCAACGCATAGCACATACACTGGCTCAGTAGGAACTCTGGAAATGATACCCCTCTCTGACTCGCACATAAAGTAAAAGGGATGCCTAAGTTGACACTACCTGCTTCCAAACATGTGCAGGGAGTGTAGTATGTGCATCCGACATAGGCAGCCCTGCAGCACCGACTAAGGCATGAATGCCATGTGTTAAGCAATATAAATCAGTGCTAAACAGCAATTACCACCATGTAGTATATGCAAACAAAATTGCACACACCAACTAGCACAACTGTGGTCAATGTTCAGTAATATTGGGCAACATCCAGCAATGTTGGTGAATATTGAGCATTGTCGGACAAGCCTGGTCTAAGTAGGGCATAGCTGAACAAAAGCCAACATGCTCATATTTGCTTAACAGGCCCTTAAGCAGTGTTGTCTGCTCAGTATGAAAATATAAATCAGTGATGGGCCTCGAACCCAGAATGTTGTGTACTACAGCCAAAGTACTGAACCACTAAAGCATGACAGTATTGCAGTGGTCCACCTGTATGACAGAATGTTGATAGGTCTATGCAAAGTATTCCATGGAAACCCTGCAGGCACAGCATAATCCTTGTTGAGTTATGACACAAAGGTGAGTCTTGCAGTGAGAACAGAACCTGACTTCCAACACACACAGTATAAATGTTAATATTGGTCACGTTTGCACACATCAGCAAATATAGTGGACCTCAGATAGCGACATACTGAAGGGTCACACTGGGCATGCTCACACACTTGAATAAATGAGACAAATGTCAGGCAACAAAACATGTAATGTCAGAACTGGGCATGCTCACACACTTAGGCCATGTCTGAGTACAGCAGTGGGCCACGCATATCTGGCAGTTGCATGTGTTAACCCAGGAACCTGTTACTATACAGCAATCCACCCTGTTTACACAGTTATATGACAACAGGCACATATATAATATAGTGGAACCCTGTCATAATCAAATATGTTCTGCAGATACTGAAGTTCTTCATGGAAACTGGTAAAGCAAAGATGATAAAGACCTGCAAACTGTATCAGCAATAAACATTGTGCATCTTGAACATTAGCATAGGTTCAGAGGTCGATACTAGGCTATCTGCCCTAGGGCATGTACAAGCCTAGCCAGAGTGTGTTTGGCATTCACAACCCTGACAGATCACTACACTGTGTGTGTGAATAGTAGGTCACACAAGATAGCCCATGTACGTTTATGCTAGTGTGCCTCTGTCTAGCAGGGACACAGAAGATATCCCAGGGGTAAATATACAATCACCCATACAGTCATCAAGATGTCTCCAGCAGGTGGTCAGTGGGTGGCTCTGCCTATGTAAAACTGGGATTACATTCTGTAGTGAGTGGAGCATCTGGGATAAGAATCTGTCCCTCCACAATGTCCTATTAACATCTGTGCTGAGATATACATCCCTGCAGTGTGCAGCTCCAAGGGAGTTGGATATTCTGAGGTGGAGCATGTCCAGTAATTCTGGTTTGGGTATAGCTGTAAACAACAGGCACACATCATATCTGAGTAGGTGGTAAGTGACTGAGTAGAGTTGGAGTTACTGCATCTGAACTATGCAGGGCATCTGTGTGAGTCCCTCGATCTGCTTGGTGAGGACTGTCCGTGGCCAGTACAGTTGCTGCAGGTGTCAATTAAGGTACACTCCAAATGTGGCATTCTAACCAAGCATGGATGTGATGAGTATAGAGGCACAATGACCTCACTCGATCTAGATGTGAAACCATATGGGATAAGGTGGCACACATAGAAGGTGTGTCCAACTACCTTGGCAACGTGAATGTTAAAGGTGACAGTACGAACAAGTGATGTCCCCAAACCCCTAACAACTCCTACCGTATGTAATGGAGTACTACCTATGTGGTAATGTGTGGGCATGTTGTTACTCCCAAAGGGGATGACTATGCAACTAATGGCATTTAGCTGTAGGCCATGGCTCAGGCACCAGTCATCCATCTCTGTGAGAACCTGATTGAGTATGCATGTGGCAGCTGGAGAGTTGATCATGGCACCCAGTTTGCAGTCAAGTGCAAACATGTTCAGTCATATTCCCCCTGTGGTAACCTGTACTTCAGACAAATATATACTGAACAAGAGAGGTCCCAGGACCAAGCCGTGTGGGATGCCACATGTAACTGGTATATAGTCAGACATGGCACCTGCAATCCTGACCATGTGGGTGCTATCCGTGATCTAGGTATCAATCCATTGTGTGAGATATGTGTCCAAATTGATGCTGGTGAGCCTATGCATAATGGCCCAGTGGGTTATTGTGTTGAATGGTTTTGCAAGGTTCAGGTAGGCTGTGTGGATAGCCATCCCTATGGCGTTGGACCTGTTAGCCATTTAAAGAATACCTACAGGTTCAAGAGGCAAGATCTGCCCACAACAATGCTGAAATGAGTAGGACACAGTGTCTGTAGGTTCCCGATGTCTATGTGTAGGAGTCCTATGACAATATGCTCCATAGCTTTGCAGAACAGGCTACATAGGCTTATAGGGCAATATTGTCTGTGGTCCGGTGTGGCACCAACTCTGTGGAGTGGGACCACTGTCCCAGTACGCCATTCCTTGGGTGCATATCCTGTGGTAACTCCGATATTGAACAGTGATGTAATGTGAGAGTTGCGTTTGTCATGATGCTCGTCTATGATGCAGGCTGGGACACCATCTGGTCACATTGATACTGTGATGTACGCTGTGGGGAGGGCAGCACTCACCTGTTACTGTGTGATGTCAGGGAGGTTATACTCTGTTGGGATGGATAGTTGCTCCTTAGGGGGGATGGGTGGGAGACATCTGCACTGAACCTATTTGCCAGGATGTAGGCAATGCCAGTGGGTTCAGGGTAGGTTTAGTCAGTATGCAGTAACTCACAGCATATCAGTGAGTGTCCACCCAGGTTCCTGACATAACTGAAGAAGGCCGTGTGATAGTCCTACGTGTCAGGTGCAATTGTCTGGTAGAAGCGGCCCTTAGGAAAGTCCATGAGTGATTGTAGCTGTCTGCTAATACAGATCACAGATGCCTTCCCAGTCTGGGATTGTGCTCTATCATGTAGTAGCGTCCTCCTGATGTTGTACATCTTATTAATGGCTGGGGTCTACTAGACAGGTCCCCTGCCATTGTAGTAGTGGGTCTTGTTGTTATTTGGGATAGCACAATCCATGCAGTCCACTAGGTGCCCATAGAATGTGTATGTAAAGGATGCAGCAGTGTGAGCCGTATAAGCCACTGTCTCAGGATCTCTGAAGGATACCACCTTGCTTCGGTGAAGTGAGATGTTGGCTCATGAGAAGTTCACCAAGATTATCCAGGATGGGTTTGTGGAGGGTATATGTATGTCCTGTGAGATACATGTATGTTCTGACCTTACCAATGAGGGGTATATCGCTGGTGTGAAACATAGAGTCCCCATGTTGGTGATGAGCAGGTCCAATATGTATTCCCCCTTGTGGCTGTACTGACTGGTTGTGCCAAAGCATATGAGTCCACAAATTGTAGTGACTGTTGAGTGAGGTTGTTGGGGCTTGAGTAGTATCCCCAGTCAATATGTGTGTATACGAAGTCACACAATATAATGGTGTCTGTGGAGACCTTCATATTCTCCATAGTTCCCACAAAAGCAGAGTGTGTTTCCTGAGTTTGAGAGTGTGTTCTGT
The DNA here is from genome assembly GCF_019279795.1 of Protopterus annectens. NCBI lineage: Eukaryota > Metazoa > Chordata > Ceratodontiformes > Protopteridae > Protopterus > Protopterus annectens. The sequence continues at coordinate 821,131,781 of NC_056749.1, read as the reverse complement.
ATCAGGCAACAAACTGAAAGGCAGTATTGCACAATGGTAGTTGTATATGTATGGTCTGTGATGCTTTGTGCAGTGCTACTAACCTGGAGGTGTGTGTATCTGTGATGTATATGGATACTCCCCCTAGTTGTGTTGTCTGTTCCACGTTTTGTTGTCAGACAGCATGGTATGAAACATAACCTGGTAGTGCTGGTGTGCATAAGCGAGCCTGAACCAGGTGTCTGTCAGTGCACAGATATTGCTCTCCTCCATACTGAGGAGAGTCCTGAGTGGCCACAATATGAGGTTAACACAACTGTTGTTGAGCAGCATTACCCTTAGTTTCATTTAACCTGTAATGTCTATGGAGGTGGGTTTGTCTTCTGAGCCCTGCTTAAAAAAAGGCACTATGGTGGTAGCAAGAGCCTTATCCAGCATTCCAAAGTCCAAGGGTGACAGGTGCAAGCTGTCCATAGTGAAGCTACGTGGCATGTTGAGCATGTCACCATACGCTGACAGACACTGTATCCCCTATGAATGAAACAAATTTGTTAGCCAACTGTTAAATGTGATATGTGTGTCCGTATACTGTGACATCATAATTGGTGGGTGTAAGATGCTAGACAAGGTCAGGGTCATACTGGCCTGAGCTACATGATCAGAATGTACTTCCATGTATCATGTCATGTGGTCCAGGGAGTAACGTCTGAGGTTACACACACCAGCATGGACAATGATGGTGCCAGTCTTGTACTTGCTTTGGAGTGACCTGACTGCCTGTGTTATGTGGCAGATCCTGGCACCCAACAGACAGCCCAAAGTGACTATTCCCTTGTCAGGGCTGGTGAGTGGTATGTCAGTGTGTCTGAACATAAGTGTCGCCTATTACAAGTGCATTAGGTGTGTTGTTTAGCCAGAAGGGCAGTGACTGTGTGGTACATTGACATTGTGAACTTAGTGATATGTGGGTATTGTAGTGGGGTAGCAGGTGTGTGTGTGTCTGCTTTGGAGGTCTCTGCTGCTTAGGTAGAGTACATTTACAGAATCCAAGTATGTCAATGTGTGCTAATATGGTTTGAGTGCTGTTGCTAGAGGATATGTGAGACTGATATGTGGTGTGTGTGGTTACCTTCACCACCTGATAGACTGTGCCAGTCATGGGTTGAGAGAGTTCAGCTCCCTGTATGTTTAAATAGGTACATCTCACACATATATCTGAGTTTGTCGGGAGGAGGAGAGGGTTGTCTGTGTACATGAGGCAGATGTGACATTGTGTCAATATCACAATATTCACCAGCTGGACTGAAGAGTACACATGAAACTGACCCCTGGACATGCCAGGATATTATGATGACATACTCTGTAGCCTGATCACAAAGGATCAGTAGGGTGTTAAGCATGTAAAAGAGTATAACAGGGATTAGTGCTCATGTTCTTTAGTGTTTTGTAAAGAGGAGCTGAGAAGGAGTCCAGACTGAATCATGACACCTCCTTCAGCTATGTCATAAATATCAATGTACACAGATATATTTCCTGAGTCAGCGCCAACTGTACCTGAGTGTCAATGCCGACATCATGACAGACAGGCCCATATGTACATACCCACCCCCCACTGACAATAGTCTACATCATCATACCAGGAGATATCACATGTAGAATGGATGAGCAGCTACCTCCACTGCCAAAAGCATGGCAGCAGGTGGAATACATTGATTCCCTATATGTGTCATGCACAAACTACAGAACAAACAGATCATGCACCTGAACATTCAGCGGAGCTGCACCCACTACACACGATGTGGTACCGTTGAATGTGTCACAGCTACATATGGCACTCCCCAGAAGTGTTGGTGCACAACACACCATGGGAAGTCAAGTCCAGTATGCCTATGAGGTCTGATCTGCAAGGTCATGGAGTCCATCATGGTTGCAGTCATAAACAGAGCTATTGGAAGCTGACACACACACAACCCTACCAACTGTGGTCTGTTCATGTGTGGATCATGGTTCCCAAGCATGCTAGATTGTTTGCAAGGCAGCCACCCAGGACATACATCAATGAACACATCTACACATGTGTCTCATAGTCTTTGAATAGCCCTTTATCAACATTCCAGACACATGTAGTATCCACAAAACCAAGAAGCTGTGCATAAATATGTGTTGACATATGACGGAATGTCAATGTGTCCACAGATAGATCACACAAGGTAAGGATACTGAGGTCATGTTCAAGCTGTTGACACCTGCTGACCCACATGGACCATTCCTGGAATGGCATAAAACAAAGTGTACACACATCACCATGTCCAGTCTGATGATGTCACCATCCTATAAATACAACAGGAGAAGGGAAACCAGGCAGTAAAGCAAATAGCGCACCGTGTTAATGCATCTCATTCCAGTATCATAACATAGTTAGGTAGGGGTTTGAATCCTGCAAAGTGTGTGTGGGGGTTGTGTGTATGTGTGCAGTTTCCTTTGAAAGGTGTTCCCATTTTGGAGACTGGGAAAACTCAGTAAAGGAGGGACATTCCTCTTTGGAATGTCTGATGATGTCACCATCCTACAAATACTGCAGGATAAAGGAAACCAGCCAATAAAGCAAATAGTGTGCCGTGTTCGTGCGTCTCTCTCTAGTATCATAACATAGTTAGGTAGGGGTTTGAATCCTACAAGCAGTGAGTGTATGTGTGCAATTGTCTTTGAAAGGAGTGCCCTTTTTGGAGACTGTGAAAACACACTAAAAGAGGTACATTCCTCTTTGGAAAGTCTGATACAAATATCAGTACAAATACTGCAGCAGAAGGGAAACCAGCCAGTAAAGCAAATAGCGTGCCATGTTAGTGTGTCTCTCTCTAGTATCATAACATAGTTAAGTATGGGTTTGAATCCTGTAAACAGTGAGTGTGTACGTGTGCAGTTGTCTTTGAAAACAGTGCCCTTTTTGGAGACTGTGAAAACACACTAAAAGAGGTACATTCCTCTTTGGAAAGTCTGATGATGTCACCATCCTACAAATACTGCAGGAGAAGGGAAACCAGCCAGTAAAGGAAATAGTGTGTGTCTCTCTCTCTCTCTGTAGTATTATAACATAGCTAAGTAGGGGTTTGAATCCTGCAAACAGTGTGAGTGTGTATGTGTGCAATTGTCTTTGAAAGGAGTGCCCTTTTTGGAGACTGTGAAAACACACTAAAAGAGGTACATACCTCTTTGGAAAGTCTGATGATGTCACCATCCTACAAATACTGTAGGAGAAGGAAAAACAGCCAGTAAAGCACGTAGCGTGCCGTGTTAGTGCGTCCCTCTCTATTATCATAACATAGTTAGGTAGGGGTTTGAATCCTGCAAGCAGTGTGTGTGTAATTGTCCTTGAAAAGAGTGCCCTTTTTGGAGACTGTGAAAACACACTAAAAGAGGTGCATTCCTCTTTGGAAAGTCTGATGATGTCACCATCCTACAAATACTGCAGGAGAAAGGAAACCAGCCAGTAAAGCAAATAGCGCACCGTGTTAGTACATCTCTTTCTCTCTAGTATCATAACATAATTAGGTAGGGGTTTGAATCCTGCAAATGCTAACTGTGTGTGTGTGTGTCACTGTTACTCAACACAGTGTGAGTTTTGCTTTTACTATGGCATGACATAGTATGATGACAACAGTAAGTGCATTGCAGACAGCAGGTATCTGTGTGACAAATATATATGTGTACATGTCCCCTCAATCACTACATAGGTGTGAAGCCTGCATACTACATGAATACATTTGTTTCCATTGACAGGTTGTGCCGCTGCTACTCAGATCGTAGGTCACATATGCATGTATGTGACATGGCCATCCACTGTCGTGTTCTGTGGCTAAGGTCATCTGTGGCATACACACCCATGACAGTTACTTAAGAGTAGTGTGCGTGAGGGTATATGCCTGGGGTATTTGTCAGACATGGTCATACACAACAAAGTCTGCCAAGAATGGACAGTCATTATAGGTGTATGACTGCCTTGTGGATATGCATTCAGGCCTCTAATGTCTGTGATACACCTTTAGACTCCACAATACCTATGGATATGTGGATACCAAGGGGCACATGACATAACATGGGTCTGTATGTACACAATGGTACCCAACATACATGTTGAGGGCTACCACCGGTGTGCTACTGACGGGATAGTATGTATAGTACATGAGGATGACTATGCCATAGTCGGCTTACTGTTATACAGCATGTATCACACAACAGGTATCTGTCTGTATGATACCTTTGTGTAGGATATGCGTCCCATCCAGGGAATGCATTGTAGGCCATTCCATGCATTCCTAGATTTGGATGGACACATCCCTAGTGTGTCTGCATGCACCTAAGGGGGCTATAAGACACACAGGTGTGGTCACAGTAATGGGTGGCGGTCATCACCACTGGTTAGTGTTATAGTGTAGCACCGGAAGGATCCAATTGATACTGGGTTCCCTACTACTGTGTGTCATTTGTCAGGTCATCATCCAATGATTGCTTATAGTCATGCTATTGAGGTTGTGTATACTACCAGACTGCAAATCATTGACTGATATTAACGGTATCACCCGCAGCATAATGTCAACCCATGTCATACACACGTCTACCCATGTTAGTACATAACTGTAGTAGAATGCATACTGGCCATTGAAAGATGCAATGGGATGTTAGTAATGTTTACGACAGGGTATGCCACACGTCCCATGTGTCCACTATGCACGTACATCCAGACAGTGTGCACCCACCATGTTCACAGATGTACACTTGCTAATCTGTACTGCACACATCACACACGTATTGTACACTCGCTAACACATGCTAGCAACACATCACACATCAGCCAAGTGGCACATGGGTGGATAATACATACTCAGACCTAACAGTGGTGTAAACAATGCTACATTGACAATCAGAGCGTTGATGCATAATGTCTGCTCAGATATACCTACAAGGATGTAGTTAGACTTCCTTGTTGACAACTCACTATTATTGCTACACTGCTATAGTGTCACCCTGTGCATCAGCACCATGTTAACCTGTCCCTCCATTGATAATGCAGATGACAGGAGGCAGCACAGGTATCATCATATGCACAGGGCATTTTGTTGTTTGCCAGAGCCTGACAGTGACCCATCCAATTGACATGTGTGTGTGTGTGTGTGTGTGTGTGTGTGTGTGTGTGTGTGTGTGTGTGTGTGTGTGTGTGGGACAACAGTACAGCATGGGCCAATGTTGATGTAATGTGTGTGTGTATGTGTGAGCCCTAGTTGTTTGCTTAATATGTGTGTGTCTGCATGCACACAGCTCCACCATGTGGCTGCCATATACGGTGGTTTGTGGGACAGCCACAGACTATACCTGCTTGGCTGTACAGATCACTTTCTCTGGCCACGGACACAGTACCTGTGCCTGGCAGGGGTGCTACGGATGGTATCGGTTACCAACCCTGACTGGGTACTGTCATCAGAAGCAGAGGTATGAGGACTGGACCCATGTCCCTGCTGGGACTGACCAGAGCCAAGTGCACGTGGTCTACTGGGATGGACAATGGACAGGCCAGCACCAGCATTGCTGGGGCTGGTACTGCCACTACAGGAGCGGCTTTGAGCTGTGGGCAGTCCGTGACCACTGCTAGCTGTTGCTGTTGCTGGTATGCATCTGCGTCGATGTTGCAACCATCCTGCATGGTCCTGGCTTGAGGAAGACATGTTGTGGAGACATCTATTGTCTCCCCCCAATGTCTATCAATGACCTCGGTGTATGTCAGGATGGCACCCGCAAGGTCACGGATGCTGTCATTGATAGCGGTGTTATGTGCCCTCTGCACCCTAAGTCCCTGCCTGGAGTACCGCTCCATACGTGCCTGAGCCTGCATTACAGCCCGGAACATAGTGGTCATCGTAAGACATGTGAGGGCACACCTGCCAGGGGCAATACATCCAGTGGTGCTCCCCCGAGAACCCCTGGACCTCCACCTATGTGGTACCATTCCGGGTCTACGGCTATGGCTGCTGTGAGGGGATGCATGTTCCATGTGTACCACACTCTCCTGGTCAATGCCAACTGTATGCTGTCCCTCCCCTATGGCCATTGGTGGTGAGGGATGTAATGGCAGTATGTGTGCGCATAAATGGGCTTGAACGCTGTGTACTGTCGATTGGTGGACCAATGACAGACCCTGTCAAATCTCCCTGTGCCAAAATACGTGTCATCATCACCACTATCCATGGCAGTGGCTTCAGTTTGCCTGCTGCTTTCGCTAATCCCTACCTCAGCACCTGTGAGAGGAAGACAGGAAACACATGTTACGGTCTGCACATGCACACATGCACACATGAACACATGAACACATGCACACATGCACACATGCACACATGAACACATGCACACAGGCACACAGGCACACAGGCACACAGGAACACAGGAACACATGCACACAGGAACACAGGAACACATACAAACTCCTCACTACAGCAGATACACACACACAACAGAAATCCAAATCATACTCAATACTGGTTGAAGGTGGGTGACAGTATCACAAGGCAAACAGTCACGCACACGTGTCAGCATGCAGAATAAGCATTGATCAAGTCCATGCAGTGTGAGTGTAGACAGCCATAGTTAATGACAGTGTACATGGCTGTGGTGCATGTGTGTACATGTTCAGTGATTGCCTACACCCTGGAACACAATGTGTACAAGGACACAACATTTCTGTGCAAGTATTATAAGCTCTGCAATGTCATGCACCATCACACACAGGTATACATACCATGGCTGCGTGTGTTATCTGTGTGTCACATGGATTTCCATGTCTGATTGCAGTGTCTGTGTCTGTAGCAGATAATTGTGGACACAGGTGTAGCACATGCATGCTATGTACACACACGGGATGAGTGGTGCATGTATATGTGATGGGATACCAATCCTGGACATGGCCATTGTAACAGTATGGGGTGTTGTACCATTAGCCATCATCATCATGCATCATGTGGTCACTAAAGTGTGCTAGACCACCACCTAGTATGCTGTACTTGAACCGCAGTGCCGTGGCTAAGTTCACAATTACACAGCCACATTGCACAAGGGTGTGTGAGGTGTCCAACAGGGAGCATTGCCTAACATGACTGTGTTATGTGTTGGGGAGTGTTGCACAGCCCCATGCTAGGCCTCTACCCCTCAGGTATAGTATGTGTGGTGTGTGGATGACATGTGCGATAGTAAACTGTGACCTGGCAGTGGGTGTCCGGTTACACTATGTGTAGCATGTTGAGGTGTACTGCATATGACAAATGTGTTATGTTGTGTACATGTGTGTCAACTATGCCTATCCAATGTGCAGTACAGTGTTGCCACATTTGTGTCTGATGCTCTGTGCATTGCATGTGATTGAGGCAGCTACTGACATTACTGAGATGTTTCACGTCTCACTGCAAACATGCACAGCATGCATTATGCGTAGGTGTGTTATGTGTACATGGCCTACACCTCACCTATGACATGCACAGTTTAATACCAAGTTTAAAGTGTTAACACACTCAGCAGCATGTAACGTCTGCCCTGCTGTCACACCAGAGGGACCTGCAAGAATATGACACAGTTTGTCAGTGGCCACAACTGTGGCATTGCTACTGTGAGTGTGCTAAACTACAGTAGAACAACAGGCATAGGTGTACAGATACTATTCAAATTATCAGTATTGCACATAATAGGCAGCACAACTGCTAAACACATCTCACACATGCATAATCTAACAATACAGGTAACAGTAGTCTACAACTAGGGCATGTTACCTGCACGCTCCATGTCACCATGCTGGGTGGCTCCGGCATCCATGACAACACATGTGTGATGTTGTTGTTGCTGTAGGCCAGGAACCACCACACTTAGCAGCAGTTCCTCCACTCTGATGAGGGGGGGATGTATGGCCATCCCAACACCTGTGGCAAGCTGTTGTCTGTGGATATCAGACGCACGCCACCGGACATGTCTAATTAAATCACTGCAGTGATGGCGTACCTGCTCATATGTCCGGTTATGCATGCCTATGTCATTTTCCTGACGAACAAGTTCTTGCCACAGTGCAGTACGCTCCTGCTGGTGCTGGCTGGCCCTTGAAAACAGCAGGGTATAGTGCTGAACCAGGCTGTGGTGGATTTCCTGTTTCTCTGCAGCTGTGTAGCAGGGGTTCCTGTGATGAGCCATAAGCCTGGAAGACAAGTAAACGATATGTGTGAGCAAGTTATGTGGCACACTTAACATTATACAGTACAGCTATCAGTTAACTGCCATATATAGCATCTGTTCGTCTGTCAGAGGATACACACATTCAATACCACATATCAGTGCTCAGCCCACAACTGGCTGACAGTGCCTGCCACACTCCATATGACACACCAGTATACACCAGTACTCGGCTCACTGTTTGGGATCCAATGCACAGCCTTGCCAGGGGGGTACATATCAAGCTAATGCATGCAGAAATATGTCAACTATTGCAATGAATGTGAAGTACAGTTACAGTATAACCATTAGCCCACCCTAGTCGTTGATGCCATACCCCTACCTAACATATGTGCACAGTTGTTAATATAGCTGGCATACTGCTGTAACAGAGTATACATGTTGCTAGGTACACAAGCAAACCCTGCATCGCACATTTGATTGTGGACATGGTACAGGCATCCTTACACACACATCAGACATTCATACAACACGCAAATGTATGCTAACACAGATGAGCATTTGCTACGTACCTTACCGTACTGTGTGCCCCTACTTACAGATACCTATGCCTGAGGAATGTAATCTGTGCAGACTACAGGAAACACACAAGACAGTGTTACCAGGGAATGTGAACATACACCATGCTGTGCTGTTTAGGTCTACAGCTTCAGGTGGTACAACAGTTCAAATGTCGGATGGATTCACCAGCAGTACCACTTACTGAGCATACATGTATTGCTTCAGCCTATCATGGGACACCACAGTCGTACACAAGGAACTACGTCACGACATATACCATCCTACTATGTCTGCATCCCAATAACTGACACATCTTTCTCTGGCCTCACACTTAGGACACAAACGACCATGACAGAAACAACCTCACACTTAGCTATCACACTGTCACAGACCTTGCACACATTCACTGTCACACTCATTTCACCTCGCATAGCAGGTATTGCACTGTGTACATGTCTGTGTGCATTGTGTCATAAGTAGGTAATACATTATTGTCCCTGGGGCCTACAGCAGCCTAGCCATATGCTACCCTGGCCTGTGACACACATTTAATTAGATTTCACTTCCTCCTGTCAACCGGATACACAGAAGTGATTCCCAGGGCGTGTTACCTATCCCCCAGACAATCATCAGGGGTATGTCTGACATCTGCTACTGAGGAGCCTTCTTTGTTCATGCTGGGTGGTTTACTACAGAGTATGGCCTATTTGCCAGTAGGATCCTATCCCTCCAGCATGTGCTGTTTAGTGAGGTTGCGGGGACTAGGGACCTAGGCCGTGTAGCCTGGTGGGATTGTGAGGTGTTGACATGGTGGTTGTCTGACTGCTATGGGTGTCCCATACCTCTGTATGCTTGGCAGAGGTAACCTCTGGGTGGCCGGTATACAACGCACTGTAGCTGTGGTTATGTGAGTCAGTCTGCATAGGTTATGTGTTTCAGGGCAGTTTTACCCTTTGTGAGGTATGTCTGTGGCCTTTCCACTTGCTGTAGTTGTCATGTGAGGTACATACCACATGGGGCATTGTGATGAGCACAGGGGAACACTGACCTATATTTCCATACATGACACATCATGTGTGATTACACGTACCACGTAGACAGATTACAAGACTAGTGTGGCACTGTGAATATCAAAGGGGAGGCTACTGTCCACCTGTGTCCCATGTTCCCTTCTGATACCTTCAGTGCTAGTCAGGCAACCACCTATCTGGTAGTTAGTGGGAAAAGTGTTTTGGAATGGGGTATGGCACTGCAGTATCAATACTGGTGTTCAGTCCATGCTTTGATCAGCAGGCACCTGTTGCAATACGTCTGACCCTGTGCCTCCCTCTCTAACTATATATATCTATATATATCTATATATATATATATATATATATATATATATATATATATATATATATATATATATATATAAAAATATGTATATGCATATATATTTATATATCACTCTATATATACATATCTATATGTATCTATATACATATATGTATATATATATATATATATATTTCTATTGGAAAGGAACTGTTGTTAATTTAAATGGCCTGCTAGAACTAATGTATATAAAGGAAGTGAAAATGGTTGCTCATACTTATGAAACATGTCTTTCTGAAGAAGTCTTGATAATAAATAAGACGAAAGCGCTAAAGTTCTACAAGAGTTGTTGGTGTTATTTACTATTTTATTGAATGCTTTTATTGTCACGAAGTTCTTTTCTTAGTTTTATATATATATATATATATATATATATATATATATATATATATATATATATATATATATATATATACACACATACTTGTAAATAGCCACTGCTGTAAATATACTGCCCACCTTTCATGGTGGGAATATCAATTATGGTACAGTTGTGAGACATACAATTATGTAATAATATTGCACAGTGTTGTGCAGAATGCATTTCGCTGTCCTCAGGCCATATAGCCATAGCAGACCTCACTGGCTGTAACTCAGTCCCACAGCATTTAACAACCACATGACATATACCTGCTCTGCTTGCTGTTTTCAATGCCACACACTACAACCTACATAGATATGTGCACATAGCAACCTTCAAATACATAGTATGCTGTATATCCCTTGCCCTATGCACATCTGCATATACATATAGATACGGACTGCTACCACATAAGGAGTGCTCACAGAATGTAAAGTACCCTTCAGACACATCATTTGGATGCCAGCAAATACATCTATTACATACATTACCTTTGTATTTCTCAGTCGGTTGTACCTGTTGATGTTTTTTTTTTTATTTGTTTAGGTCGGTGTCTTCCACTGCCTGTGTTTGTTTTTTTTTTTTTTTTTTTTTGTTATTGTTGGTTGGTGTCTCCAACTGCCTCTGTTTGTTGTTTTTCTTTTGTTTTGGTTGGTGTCTCCAACCGCCTCTGTTTGTTGTTATTTATTGGGTTGGTGTCCAACTGCCTCTGTTTGTTTGTTTGTTTGTTTGTCTGTCTCTCTGTCTCTCTCACTCGCTCTCTCCAGTTGCTGCAATGATGTTATTGCATGTGTGGACAGCAAGTACAGGCTGCTTTTGTAGGTATCTGCACATGTGCATGTGATGGCCTCTGCACCAATCGGTACCCACCATTTAGTAATTGCATGCAGCCTGCTGTGTGGTAATTGCAATTCTCACTGTGATTTCAGGACACTGCTATAAAATAATAGGTTAGGTAGGCGTAGGCCTTTCAGTTTTGCAAGGTGGGGACCATGCTTGTTTGCTGTGGACACTGTTGTGTCAGTCAGAATGTTGGTATATGTCTCATATCTGAATCTGGGTTGCAGCCAGTGAAATGCATGTTGTACTGAAACCTGACTGTTGCTTCTTCCAGTACACTCTTCTCAGTGTGTAAGTTTACTCACACCTCCTAATGCTAACACTGGATACATGGGAGTATGTACTTTCTTTTGGAATTAGGGAATTAACTGGCATACAACAGTAGTTATTGCAATGTATTCCTATGGCTTTCCTATGATCCCTTTACATTCACTCCTTGTAATGCATGTTATATTTCTTTATTGCAATGTATTCCTATGGCTTTCCTATTTTCCCTTTACATTCACCCCTTGTAATGCATGTCATATTTCTTTATTGCAATGTATTCCTATGGCTTTCCTATTTTCCCTTTACATTCACTCCTTGTAATGCATGTCATATTTCTTTATTGCAATGTATTCCTATGGCTTTCCTATTTTGCCTTTACATTCACTCCTTGTAATGCATGTCATATTTCTTTATTGCAATGTATTCCTATGACTTTCCTATTTTCCCTTTACATTCACTCCTTGTAATGCATGTCATATTTCTTTATTGCAATATATTCCTATATCTTTCCTATTTTCCCTTTACATTCACTCCTTGTAATGCATGTCATATTTCTTTATTGCAATGTATTCCTATGGCTTTCCTATTTTCCCTTTACATTCACTCCTTGTAATGCATGTCATATTTCTTTATTGCAATGTATTCCTATGGCTTTCCTATTTTCCCTTTACATTCACTCCTTGTAATGCATGTCATATTTCGTTATTGCAATATATTCCTATGGCTTTCCTATTTTCCCTTTACATTCACTCCTTGTAATGCATGTCATATTTCGTTATTGCAATGTATTCCTATAGCTTTCCTATTTTCCCTTTACATTCACTCCTTGTAATGCATGTCATATTTCATTATTGCAATGTATTCCTATGGCTTTCTTGTTTTCCCTTTACATTCACTCCTTGTAATGCCTGTCATATTTCTTTATTGCAATTTATTCCTATGGCTTTCCAATTTTCCCTTTACATTCACTCCTTGTAATGCCTGTCATATTTCTTTATTGCAATGTATTCCTATGGCTTTCCTATTTTCCCTTTACATTCACTCCTTGTAATGCATGTCATATTTCTTTATTGCAATGCATTCCTATGGCTTTCCTATTTTCCCTTTACATTCACCCCTTGTAATGCATGTTATATTTCTTTCAGCACCAAGTTATTGTATATCTGCTGTGGCTTAGTGGTACATCATGCAGACTGGTGAGTCCAAGGTGTGGTGTTTGAGACTGACAAGGGTATTTTATTTTGCTGCTGAGCAATACAAGGGCCTTGTCATACAGAGTGACAAACTCACTTTTAAGCAGTTGTAAGCGAGTTGGCGCGGGATTGCGTGACACTTTGCAATGCTTATTTTATGTTAGCAATAGTTAGTTAAGCTTGGCATAGCTTATCATATCTTAGCAATGCTAAGCTAGGCGCACACATGCGCACACTGGTGCAAAGCCGCTTACTACTGTCTACAAGTGCTCACTCCCGCTAACCCCCGCACTCATGTCTTTGACAGAAAAGTAAATGGGGAGATAGGAATGTGGTGATAAAGAGTGCTCAAAGAGGGGAAGACAGTAGGGAAACTAGCTTGGGATTTGCTCAATGGGTATGGAGAAGGTCCATAGCTGCCCATTTCTTTACCAGCAACAGCTGTGCATATGCAATACATTTGGTGGGATATTTGAAAGCTTCCACCCTTGATAGAGTGGTGAGGACATCTAAGTATGTTGTACTACCAATTATGAATATCAGGCACATGCACTGTTTGTGAATTGCTATACTGTCATTCGTATGTTACCCACATCTGAACAGTTTGTGGTTTGTGATGGCATTAGCACAGTCTGCTCAGGATGACTGGACATATTTCTGTACTGTGTACGCCTACCTACACCCTTGGTTGTGCCTGACTATATGGGTATATAGTACCTTTGGGTAGGGGTGCAGAACTGCAGTGTGCATTATTTATTATCGTGTGATATTTATCTTACTGAACATGCAGAGTTGCTGTGTACCTGTAAGTCTATGAAGGCTTGTAGTCTGTCTGAGTAACTCCCACCTGTGGACAAATCCAGATGGTAGACAGAGGTCAGCCTAGTATTCTTTGACTATGCACCACAGCAGTCTTTTCAGCACCTGAACAATGGCATTGTAACAGGTGGTTGCTAGCAGTACATGGCTACATCCTTTGCTATTTCTGTGTTGTACTTCTACATAAGGGCATGCTTGTTGGATTCATTCTACAGCTATTTGCAGAGTGTGTAACAGCAGACAAGCTGATATTCCTGTGTGTTTCTGACTCTTCCAGGCCTCAGATACTCTCACGTATATATTTGAACAGCCTCAGGGTAAGGTACATATAACTGGGATACACCTGTCATATACTCCAAAGAATAAATGTAACACCAAGTAAAACAAAAAATCTTCTGTACAACTGGAAAGCTTGTAGTGCTTTAATGTCAAAAACTTTACAAATGAGCACTTTCGTCTGCTCAGGGCAGACTTCATCAGATAAAAAACCACTGGTGCATCAGATATTTATATTATAATCAACAAAGTAAATCATTCAATCAACTTCAGTCACTTAAAAACCTTAAAGTTATAGCCTCCTTCTTTTCCTCTGATGTTGTGCTTCACTGAAAAGGCTCAACAAAATGAGATTTTATATAACCTTTTAAACCAAAATCGAGATTAAAATTTAAAACAAAATGTCTTATATAATAAAATAAAAATATTTATATTTAATTAATGTTCTAATTTCCAACCAACAGTAACTTTCATGTTTTGGTTAATAGTGGATGTTGTCCTTCCCTATCTAAACAATTATATACCTATTAAAGTGTATATTTCCTTGGTTAATATAGTAATTGTACTAAAGGTTCATAGGTTCATAGGTTTATACTAGGCTATCTGCCCTAAGGCATTTATAAGCCTAGCCCAAATTTTTGTGGCTTACGCCACCCCTTATATGAAAAAATACTGTGCCCATTAGTTTGGTGTGCCTCTGTCCAGCAGTGACACAGAGATGATTCCCGGGGTAAACCTACGATCTCCCATCCACAGGTCAAGATTTCTCTTGAACAGAGTCAGCGAGGTGCTCTGCCTCACATGGACCGGGATTTTATTCCACAGCATAGGGAGTCTCTGAGTGATAAATCTATCCCTCCAGCATGTCCTATTTATATCCGTGCTAAGGTTTAAGTTGCTTGCTCTAGTGGTTTTGGTGGATTTGGATTTTTTGAGGTGGAGCATGTCCATTAATTCCGGGTTGGACATGGCCTTGTATGTCAGGCACATGTCACCTCTGAGCAGACGGTATGCGACTGAATGGAGCTGGAGTTTCTTCAATCTGGTAGCATATGACAGATTTTGGAGTCCCTTTATCCTTTTGGTGAGGAACTTTTGGGGTCTCTCCAATTGCTGCAGATGTCGGGTGAGATACATCCCGAATGGGGCATTGTACTCGATCATTGGTCTGATAAGTGAAGAGTACAGGGGAACAATGACCTCACTAGATCTGGATGTGAATCCCTTCATGATCAGGTGGGCAATGTAGAAGGTCTTTCTAACCACTTTAGCAACATGAGTGTCAAAAGAAAGGCCACTGTCAACCTAGGTCCCCAGGTCCCTGATAACCTCTTCTGTGCTTAGTGGATTGCCACCTATATGGTAGCTTGGGGTTACCTTGTTTTTCCCGAAGGGTATGACTACACATTTTTTGGCGGTTAACTTCAGGCCATGGCTCTGGCACCAGCTATCTGTTTCTGTGAGTCCCTTCTGAAGGATATCCGTGTCCGATGCACTTTCCACTTTGGCGCCCAGTTTGCAGTCGTCAGCAAACTTTGTCAGCCAAAGTCCTCCCATGTTGGCCTGTAGCCGAACAATAGGGGGCCAAGGACCGAGCCCTGTGGCACACCACTTGTGACCGGCTTGGAGTCTGACATAGCGCCAGCAACTCTAACCCTGTGGGTTCTGTCCTTAAGCCAGTTTGCAACCCATCTTGTGACATATGGGTTTACATTTAAGCTGGTAAGTTTTTCTACAATACTCGAGTGGGGTATTGTGTTGAAAGCCTTTGCAAGGTCACGGTAGGCTGTATGGACTGCCTTTCCCTCATCAATGGCCTTGGTGACTGTTTCGAAGAAGTCGACCAAGTTCAAAAGGCATGATCTTCCCTTGACGAAGCCAAACTGGGTCGGGTCCAATGTCTGCAAGTCCCCTATATCTTTCTATCCTGTGCTCATATCCTAAAATAAGTGTATAGATGCAATGATGGGCTAATACAAACCAAACTGGTACCTAACCCTAATATAAAAGTATCTCCGTCATGTTAGTGTAATCTGATTATTAATTTAAATGTTAATTTCATAAAAAATGGCATCAAACAGCTTCAGCTCTCCCCACCAGGATAGCCTTTATATTTATATATTCATTGAGGCCAGGTCCAAAATTGGACCTTAGTCTCAATTGCCATCTTATTTCCTTTTGTAATAAGAGGTTCTTGGCATCACCTCCCCTACCATTTCTATGAACCAGGTCAAGAATGCCAAATTTAAAATCTGGGGTAAAATTGCAGACCGTGGTATGTTTGTAAAGGGCACTGGTTTCTTTTTTAGTTCTAATATCATTCCTGTGCTCATAAATTCTGTCCTTCAGTGCCCTCTCCGTTTTGCCCACATAGTATGAAGGACAGTTAGTACAAGTGGCCAAATAAACCAACATCCTGGTCTGACAATTACCCCTGCAAAATCTGACCCGGCTACCCAAACCATTGTTCAAAATGATACTATCAGCTTGGTTAATGTATGAACACTGCCTACATCTACCACAAGGGTTTGTTCCCCTGTTGTTTCTTCGTAATGTTACCCCTCTTTCTAAAATTTTTTTAAAATTTATACCTGCCTTATGTATAAATAATGGTTTATTCCCGGCCACTTCATAAATATCACTATTGGTCTTTAAAATTGACCAATTATTCTGCATTATTTTAATGAATTGTTCAGAAAAATTGTTGTGTTGAGTAATACAGGCCCCTGAAAAATCCCTAGTCTCTTCAGTAGCTTTTACATTGGTTATCAAGGGTTGACCCAACAACGGCTTATATTTGTTACCCCACCCTGTATACACCTCTTTCAAAATCTTCCCTAACATTGGCTTAGGGTATCCCCTTTCAATGAATTTTTCTCCCAAGAAAATGAATTCATTCAATAAGTCTTCAAACTCTGATGTCATCCTAGCTACCCTCACTGCCTGTCCTTTGACAATACTTCTTTTTTGATGGTAAGGGTGTTGACTATCATAGTGTAGGTAGCTGTTACACCATGTTTTTTTCCGGAAAATCTCTGATTTAAAACCATCCTCCGTTTTACTGAGTCTGATGTCCAAATAACTGATGCTTTTAATTTCCACCTGATGTGTAAAGGACAGAAAAGTAGTGGAATTGTTAATATATTCTATAAAACTCTAATTTTTCCACTGTACCTTCCCAAATGACAAAAATGTCATCCAAAAACCTTAGATAAATTTTTATATGTTCTACAAACTGGCTTTGAAATATATATCTATTTTCCCATTCTAATAGGACAAGGTTAGCATAAATGGGGGCACAAGCCGCCCCCATAGCCACCCCACTCACCTGTTTGTAATATTCACCCTCGAACATGATGTAGTTGTTGTCCAGTACTACTTCCATCAGTTCAAGGATCAATAATTTTTTGTCAGTGGGTAGGTCCGAATGTTTATTGACGCTTTCCTCAAAATACTTAAAGCCTCCCTTTCTGGGAATGCAGGAAAAAAGGTCCTTTACATCAATTGTTATAAATTTACTTGTTTCAGACCATAGATTGTTATTAATTTTTCCTAAGAAGTCTTAGTTGACAACAATGTCTTTAACCATGTGGTCTATATAAGCCGCCAAGGGGTGTGTTTTGGATTTCCTTGTTGAGACGATAGGTCTAAAGGGAGGTTTTATTATAGATTTGTGTATTTTCGGTATACCAAAAACACTGGAATAGTGGGATGTGTTTGTCTCAAAAAATGGTAAATCTGATTGTCTATCCTACTTTCAATAAGATATTCTTCCAATAAGGAATCTATCCTACTATATGCTATCTGAATCTCATTGTAGGAAACTGTACTGTAAGTTTTCTCATCTGCCAGTATGATTGTTAAAGCATTGTTATAATCTTCCCTATTGTACATGACAAGCCCCCCACCCTTGTCAGGTTCCATAAATCTAAATGCTTTCTTCCTTTCTTAAATCATCCAGTAAAAATTCTTCTTGCCTTTTCAAATTGCGTTGTGTCAAACCTTTCCCCTTATTGCCATACCTATCGTAAATCTCAGCTGTGACTATATTTTCAAAAATATTTATAACAGGGTGAAGTGGGGGATTAAATGTACTACTTCTTATCATCCTTTTACTGTTGTCCACCAAATTATTATTGAAATCATTCTTGTGTATCAATCTCAAATTCAATTTCCTGAGGTACAACTTGAGTTCTATCAAAATGTCTGCCAGGTCCCCTTGTCGAGATCTAACAAACTTGAACCCCTTGGAAAATAACTCAAAATGTTTTTTATCTAATTCCAAGTTGGTGTAATTGTAAATCTTATAACCCCTGTACTCAAATACAATGCCATTGTCTTCCACATTTATGTTATCTATCTGCCCCTTCTCTCCTTGTTTTTCCAACCAAAGTTGTTCCCAGGGAAATTCGGTGGGGGTCCAGGATCCGAGGGTAATCTGGCTTTGCTGGCCAATCGTTCGGATCTCCTGGGACCTAAAAAAGAGTCATTAGGTTCAGTGAATGAATCCAGTTCATCTAAGGCCCTGTTATAAGGTCCTCTCCTCACCCTGCCTTCTCCCTGTTCCTTCCTTCCTGATTGTAAAATTCTGTCTGTATTTTTTGTCATAAATGTGTCATGGGTTGTATGGGGGGCCCTACCAACCCTATTAGAATGCTTATTTACTGTTTGAAAAGGTCTAGGGTAACTCTTTCCCTTTTTATACTGTTTCCCTGTTTCTCCTAACATGACGGAGATACTTTTATATTAGGGTTCGGTACCAGTTTGGTTTGTATTAGCCCATCATTGCATCTATACACTTATTTTAGTACAATTACTATATTAACCAAGGAAATATACACTTCAATAGGTATATAATTGTTTAGATAGGGAAGGACAACATCCACTATTAACCAAAACATGAAAGTTACTGTTGGTTGGAAATTAGAACATTATTTAAATATAAATATTTTTATTTTATTATACAAGACATTTTGTTTTAAATTTTAATCTCGATTTTGGTTTAAGAGGTTATATAAAATCTCATTTTGTTGAGCCTTTTCAGTGAGGCACAACATCAGAGGAAAAGAAGGAGGATATAACTTTAAGGTTTTTAATTGACTGAAGTTGATTGAATGATTTACGTTGTTGATTATAATATAAATATCTGATGCACCAGTGTTTTTTTATCTGATACACCTGTCATATAGTTCAGACATTTTGCAGTTCAGACTTTGGGTGATTCAGAGCATTTCTATTACTACACATTTTCTGGCATGCAAGCGGTGTCTACTCTCACTTATTGACATTTGTTATTAAGTGAGATTCAACACCTTTCTGCCTACTGTTAGTACATTTTACAGGGAGTCAGAGGGGCACAGCTAACATTTGTTTACAAATCAGGGTCATCACTGTAGAGCAGTCACTGTTGGGAGGTCTGGCCTGTGACCTATGCAAATATGCCAGTGTTTATCCTGCCCTGATACTGTGTGGGGTTTGTAAGCTGCTACTGTAACCTTATTCCCTACCAGCATGGCTGATTCTCTTTTCACAGTCATGTCATGCAATTTTGGAACTTTGATGTGAAGGTTGAGAAAATAAAGGTCTAGAACAGGTCTCCAGGATCTTCCTTGCTTTGGCACCAAAAACATTCTTGAAAAAAATGTTTTTAAAAATACAGCAATAAAAAGGCTTCCCAAAAAGAAAAAAAAGCCAGGAAATCCATGCACCACAGTAATAAAAAAAAAAAAAAAGAAAAGAAAACCTACAATGGAAGGAAATCCCAACAAGGAACTTATCTACCCACCCAAGAAAGCATAACCGATGGATCACCTCCAAAGATCTGCAACACTTTCTCAGTCTTCAGTGGCAAGAAGGTATTCTTTATGTTCTACATTCCTTACATAGACAGCAGCTATGGTGCATGGAAGGTGCCCTAATGCTTGGGAGGCAGACTGGGGTGTGGGGTGGGGGGGGGGGCTGTTCCTTCGTAGGGCATGCCATATAGCTTAAGCTACTGCAACAGTGGTCTAACAGAAAATATCTGGTATTACAGACAAGGAGCTTGCCTGACTGCATTACCAGTTTTGGCAAGCAGGTGAGACTGCTCTGTAAACGCACCATTCATTTTCACAGGTCCATCTATAGGCCATAATGATGAATGCAGGCACAACAGCCAACACAGCTGTCATGCCTGCATTTACCAGGTCCAGGAGTAGCAACATGAGTGTGGGGCCACCATACCACTAAGAAATTACCTCTTTTTATATAAGGAAAAGTGAATTGAGTAGTCCCATGACTAGGTTAGTGGACTGCCCACACTATCCAGTACTATGCAGGGACAAGGTCACAGGCACCCCTCCCTCTCCCTGACTACAGATAGCTACAGTACATCTCCAACCTGTGTTTGAACCTAGATGCTGCAGTCTAGCTTTTCATTTGCAGTACCTACTTCAACATACAGCTGGAGTTTCTGCCACATCATTATATTTGTTTTGATGGTCTTTGCCACGGATTCAGTCTTGTACACTGGTGAGACATATTAGCTTGGCAAGAAACACCCATTTACACTCTTGGAATTGGGCATGGGGCTTTGATATTAATCAGCAGCATACAACTAATTGAGAATTGTTGAGCTCTATCTTTTGGAGTTGAGTATGCTGTAATATGGATTGTTGGCCATATTATACCAAATCAAACATTTTTGGAATCCAGCCCCAAGTCTTGACCCAAGAAAATATCCAATCTGAGCTAACTTCTCCCTAACAGAGGCCTTTGATTGAAAACCGCTGTTTGACACATTCTGCTATGACAAAACAGACCAAAGGTATTGAACACACTGAAGGCTTATATAACTTTAATCAGCTAATAACCCTTGGGCTTTGGCAAAATACTATACTATATTATATTATACTATACTATACTATACTATACTATACTATACTATACTATACTATACTATATATGCATGTGTGTGTGTGTGTGTGTGTGTGTGTGTGTGTGTGTGTGTGTGTGTGTGTGTGTGTTTATACATGTGTCCATGTTTGCATTTATAATGAAAAGAAAAATACATTACTTCATGCATATGAAAAATTAATTTGAGTCACACATGAAAAAACAAAGCTGTGCAAATTACATTTTATTATTGTAAGTAGGGATGCTTCAAAGCTTCCACCTACTTAAGACTACTCTAACACTTTTGCAGGCACATGACAGATGTATTATTATTCTGAAAGATCTCTCATGTCAAAAGAATACAGATTTTGTAGAATATGCACAGTCACAGTGGAGAGAGCACAGAATTGTAGAATTCCTCCAACCAACTTAATGCTTACAAAGAAGTTTTCATTTCCATCTCAAATTCACTCTATAGTCCAATGAAAGCAAAATCTGATGATTCATTTCCAACCTCCCCCAAACACCATTACAGCACCCTCTCCAAAGCTACTTGGCTAGCAGTGTCCTACAGTGTGGAGATATGCTTAGGGTCTCTTCTTTTCAAACTACTTCTGCTAGGTGCCTTTCTACATCTTGCAGCCAAACTCCATAATAAAAATAAAAACTGCAACCTCCACAACCTGTCTCAATTAACGCCTTGACTCCAGACACCCCAAACCAAACTGCACTGTACCAACCATTCCTTATCTCTTCTTGCACCCAAACTCTGGCAATACCCCCCCCCCCCCCACACACCTAAAAGAAGTCTCCTCTGTCCCCAGGTTCAGAGCACAATTCAAAAGACACCTCCATCAAAAACCTGATTGCATGTGCTTCTCCACTGGACAACTAATCTAACTCCCTCCTCACCTGCATCAGTTTTACTTTAACCCTCTGTTCTCAGCTGCTGCTTCCCTCCCATATTTACTGCAAAAATTATTTCATATTGGCTTTTCTACTCGTTAATAATATTTATATATTGTATCAATTAGGTTCATAGGTTCATACTAGGCTATCTGCCCTAGGGCATTTATAAGCCTAGTCAGAGTGTGTTTTTTTTAAATTAATTTTGCTATGCCCTTTTTCGAGGTTAGTATACTGTGCCTCTGTCTAACAGTGACACAGAAGTGATACCTGGGGTAAACCTACGATCTCCCATCCACTCATCAAGATTCCTCTTGAAGAGAGTCAATGAGGAACTCTGCCTAACCTGGACTGGGATTTTATTCCAGAGTGAAGGGAGCCTCTGGGTTATGAATCTGTCCCTCCAGCATGTCCTATTTATTTCAGTGCTGAGGTTCAAGTCTCAAGAGCACGTAGCTCGATGGGATTTGGATTTTCTGAGGTGCAGCATGTCCATTAATTCCGGGTTGGACATGGCTTTATACATCAGGCACAGATCACCTCTGAGCAGGCGGTATGCCACTGAGTAGAGCTGGGGTTTCTTTAACCAGGCAGCATATGGCATCTGTTTGAGCCCTTTGATCCTCTTGGTGAGGTACTTTTGGGGTCTTTCCAGTTGCTGCAGGTGTCTGGTAAGGTACATCCCAAAAGGGGCATTGTACTCAATTATGGGCCTGATGAGGGATGAGTAAAGAGGCACGATGACCTCCCCTGATCTAGATGTGAATCCCTTCATGATTAGGTGGGCTATATAAAATGTTTTTTCTAACCACTTTGGCCACGTGGTTGTCAAATGAGAGATTGCTATCAACTTGGGTCCCCAGGTCCCTAATTACTTCTTCCATACATAATGGATTACCGCCTATGTTGTAATTTGTGGGCACTTTGCCAAAGGGGATGACTATACACTTTTTGGCGTTTAGCTTGAGGCCATGGCTCTGGCACCAGTTGTCTGTTTCTATGAGGCCCTTTTGGAGGATGCTTGTGTCGGCTGGAGAGTCAATTATGGTGCCCAGTTTGCAGTCATCTGCAAACTTGTTCAGCCACAGCCCTTCCATGTTGGCCTGTACCTCCGAAAAATATATAGTGAACAAGAGAGGTCCCAGGACTGAGCCTTGTGGGATGCTACTTGTAACTGGTTTGGAGTCTGACATGGCTCCAACAATTCTAACCATGTGGATTCTGTCCTTGAGCCAGTTTGCACCCCATCTAGTGACATAGGGGTTTATATTTAAGCTGGTGAGCTTATCTATAATGCCCGAGTGGGGTATTGTATCGAAAGCTTTTGCGAGGTCCAGATAGGCTGTGTGGACCACCTTCCCCTCGTCAATGGCCTTGGTGACTGTTTCAAAGAAATTGACCAGGTTTATGAGGCAGGATCTGCCCTTAACAAAGCCGAACTGGGTATGCTCCAGTGTCTGTAGGTCCTCAATATCTTTATTTATGAGGTCCATGATGATCCTTTCTATAACTTTGCAGACCAAGCTAGTCAGGCTTATGGGGCGATAGTTTCCAGGATCCGTTGAGGCACCACCTTTGTGGAGAGGGACCACTGTTGCTGTATGCCACTCTTTGGGTACATATCCTGTAGTAAGGCTGACATTGAACAGTAGTTTTATGTTTGGGTTTAGCTCTTCTTGGAGTACATATAGGACACAGCCCGGGACACTGTCTGGTCCCATTGATGCTGTGTTTTATGCTTTGGAGAGGGTGGCTCTTATCTGAGCATCTGAGATGTCAGGGTGGGGCAGCACTCTGCTGGGATAGATATTTGCCCTTTTGGTGGGGAGGGGGGGGAGAAGTTTGCGCTGAACCTGTCAGCTAGGATGTTGGCAATGTCTGTGGGTTCGGTGTATTTTTTGTCATTTTGGACTAATTCTGAGCATATCCTGGAATTCCCACCCAGGTTCCTAACATAACTAAAGGAATCCTTGTGATTATCCTTAGTGTCCTGTGCAATTTTTCTCTCGAAGCTGGCCTTAGACGATTTTATGAGTGCCCATAGTTTTTTGCTAATACTGATCAGAGATGCCTTCCCTTTTTGGGATTTTGCTCTATCATGTAGTAGATTCCTCCTTCTGTTGTATAGTTTTTTTATGGCTAGGGTCCACCAGACAGGACGTCTGCCTTTGGAGGATTGGGTCTTTATTTTATTTGGGATTGCATGATCCATGCATTCCTGAAGGTGTTCATAGAATGCGTTTATAAAGGATTCTGCGGTCTGGGCTGTATTTTCCACAGGCCCGGAGGCTTTAAAGGATTCCACCTTGGTTTTGAGGAGTGTGAAATTTGCTTTAGAGAAGTTTTCACTGTGGTTTTCTGGGCAGGGGGTGGGGTCGGGATGTGAATATCCAGTGAGATTAGTTTATGGTCTGATCTTACCAGTGAGGGATACACTTCGGGTCTGGAGCATAGAGTCCCCATGTTGGTGATGATCAGGTCCAGTATGTTTTCCCCTCTTGTGGGAGTGGTAACAAGTTGTTCCGTAGCATTTGAGTTTATAAATTCTAGGAACCTTTGGGCTAGGGTGTTGGAGCTAGAGTAATGCTCCCAGTCTATGTCTGGGTATTTGAAGTCGCCCAATGTAATGGTGTTTGGAGAGACCTTCATATTTTCCAGTGTTCTCAGGAAGGCCGAGTGGGGTTCCTGGGTTTGGGAGGGTGGTCTGTAGCAGGCTATAAACTGGAAGGCAGTTTTACCCACTGTTAGTTGCACATGGCAACTAACTGGGCGCCATAGTCGAAAACACATCTGACACAGATATCCTCCAGAAGGGCCTCACAGAAATGGATAACTGGTGCCAGAGCCATGGCCTGAAGTTAAACGCCAAAAAATGCATAGTCATACCCTTCGGGAAAAACAAGGTTACCCCTAGCTACCATATAGGTGGCAATCCACTGAGCACAGAAAAAGTCATCAGGGATCTGGGGACCCAAGTTGACAGTAGCCTTTCGTTTGACACTCATGTTGCTAAAGTAGTTAGGAAAACCTTCTATATCGCCCACCTGATCATGAAGGGATTCACATCTAGATCAAGGGAGGTCATCGTCCCCCTGTACTCATCACTCATTAGACCTATGATTGAGTACAATGCCCCGTTCGGAATGTATCTGACCAGACACCTGCTGCAGCTTGAAAGGCCCCAAAAGTTCCTCACCAAAAGTATAAAGGGTCTCAAAAATATGTCTTATGCTGCCCAACTGAAAGAACTCCAGCTCTATTCAGTCTCAAATAACCCAGAGGTGGGCAGAACAAGGTTATGTTGGGGCATTTATTAACTGCCCATATCCATGAGGTGCATGGATGATAAACCTAGGTAAATTTGTAATTTCCAATCCATTTCTCAAAATTATGTTTGAATGGAGTATGAGAAATACTTTGCTTAATGTGAAGTATAAGACGGTTCCATAGAAAATGTATTTACTGTGATACATACCTATCCCTCCAACCATACAAAAGGCATTTACTGTGATACATACCTATCCCTCCAACCATACAAAAGGCATTTACTGTGATGCATACCTATCCCTCCAACCATACAAAAGGCATTTACTGTGATACATACCTATCCCTCCAACCATACAAAAGGCATTTACTCTGATACATACCTATCCCTCCAGCCATACAAAAGGCATTTACTCTGATACATACCTATCCCTCCAGCCATACAAAAGGGATTTACTGTGATACATACCTATCCCTCCAACCATACAAAAGGCATTTACTGTGATACATACCTATCCCTCCAACCATACAAAAGGCATTTACTCTGATACATACCTATCCCTCCAGCCATACAAAAGGCATTTACTGTGATACATACCTATCCCTCCAACCATACAAAAGGCATTTACTCTGATACATACCTATCCCTCCAACCATACAAAAGGCATTTACTGTGATACATACCTATCCCTCCAACCATACAAAAGGCATTTATTGTGATACAGGTATCCCTCCAACCATACAAAAGGTATTCACTGTCCTTTTCTTCTTCTTTCAGCTTTTCCCAGTTAGGGGTTGCCACAGTGGATTACCTGTCTACTCATGATTGGCAGTGGAGTTTTTACAGTGTCGAATTGCCATCCAGGTGTCCAACCTTCTGCAGAATGGACACACGCACACGCACTCATGCCTAGGGCCAATTTAGAGTGTCCAATCCACCTACAGCATGTTTTTTGGAGGTGGAGGAATTTACTGCAATACATACCTATACCTCCAACCATACAGAAGGTATTTACTCTGATGTATACACATCCCTCCAACCATACAAAAGGTATTTACTGTGCTGCATACACATCCCTTCAACCATACAAAAGGTATTTACTGTGATGTATACCTATCCCCCCAACCATACAAAAGGTATTCACTGCGATACATACACATCCCTCCAACCACACAAAAGGTATTTACTGTGATACATACACATACCTCCAACTATACGAAAGGTATTTACTGTGATGCATACATATCCCTCCACCCATACATAGGTTTTTATTGTGATACATACACATACCTCCAACCATACAAAAGGTATTTACTGTGATACATACACATACCTCCAACCATACAAAAGGTATTTACTGTGATACATACACATACCTCCAACCATACAAGAGGTATTTACTGTAATACATACATATCCCTCCACCCATACAAAAGGTATTTACTGTGATACATACACATACCTCCAACCATACAAAAGGTATTTATTATGATACATACACATACCTCCAACCATACAAAAGGTATTTACTATGATACATATATGTCCCTCCAACCATACAAAAGTTATTTACTGTGATACATACATATCCCTCCACCCATACAAAAGGTATTTACTGTGATTATATATACATACACATATATATATATATATATATATATATATATATATATATATATATATATATATCTATATATGGTTCTACCTGACATAATCGAAACCCCAGAACACCGACAACGAAATTACCGACACCACATAACCGACAGTGCAAAAACACGAAACCTCACATGCCCGACAACGAAATAACCGACGGTACACAAACACGAAACCTCATACACTGCACACACCACAATAACAACAATCAACAAACAAAACACATCCCTGTATAAAACCACACATACAACACAAGCACACCAAAATCCCTACAAACCCACACTAAACCACACATACACAACTATCTACAACCCTAACCCAAACCCTAACCCTAAGGTCCGTCACTATCGCATACTCAGCTAACCCGGCCCCTAACCTAACTCACTTAACCCGCCCCTAACCCAAAGACTATCACTACCGCACACTTACCTAACCCAGTCCCTAACCCTAACTCACTTAACCCACCCCTAACCCAAACACTATCACTACCACACACTTACCTAACCCGTGCCCTAACCCTAACTCACTTAACCTACCCCTAACCTAAAGACTATCACTACCGCACACTTATCTAACCCAGTCCCTAACCCTAACTCACTTAACCCACTCCTATTCCCACAGACCATCAATATCCACACTTACCTTACTCGTACCCTAACGTCCGTCACTACCACATACTTACACAGCCTTTTCCCATGTCTGCATCCTCGGCGTCGGTGTTTTCATCCATTGCGTCGGTCTTCTGCATTGTCGATCTTCTGGCACTCGCGATTTGCTTGTCGGTGTTTTCCGCTGTCGATGATGTCAGGTAGACCCATATATATATATATATATATATATATATATATATATATATATATATATAAATATATGTAAATACATACATATATATATATATATATATATATATATATATATATATATATATATATATATACATCCCTTCAACATGCTCTGTTTATGTTGCAAAACAGCTTTAGATTCTTTCAATGGGTGTTCAAGCCACCATGTAGATCTGTAATAGGTCTGAAAGGATAGGAACTGTATGATACCAAAAGGGGACAAGGCTTTGAAAGTGTTTGTGGGTTTGGAAATTAATTATCTGATATTGTTTTCATTGGACTGTATAGTTTTTGTGATTTAGGCTTTTGACTTGTTTTTTGGCAGTTGAAAAGCATTGCGATCATTCAAGTTGTGACAAGTGTTTGGGAAGGTACATACATAATGGGGCACTGTATTCAGTGATTAGCCTAATGAGAGATGAGTATAGTAGTATGTTTACATCCCTGGAACTGGATGCCATACTTTTATATACAAAATGAGTGATTAAAAAATACTTCCTTACAGTCGTGATTACATGCTGATCAAAGGACAGTTATTTACTGATCTATTACAGTGGGGATCAACTTTCAGGCATGCATTGTCAATCTTAATTTTTACAGAGCAAGCCATGTTTGCCAAAGTGTATGACTATACATTTCCTGACATTGAGTTTAAGTCTATGGTTTTGACACCAACTGTATATTTAGGAAATGCCTTCTTGAAATAATTTGATAACCTTTGGGGAGTTTGTGATGGCACTTAGTTTACAGTCATCTGCAAACCTGGCCTGTCATAAACTCTTACCATTTGCTTTGAACTCCAAGAAGTAAGTATCAAAGATGAGTGGGCCAAGGACTATACCTTGGGTACACCACCAGTGACAGCTTTTGGTGGAGGTACAGCCCTGCACCCTAATTTCTTAGGATCTATTTGTGAGCCAATTTGCTATTCAATGAGTTACATGGGGATTTACATTTAGTTAAAAAGTTTATCTATGATACCTGAGTGTGAGATGGTGTTGAATGCCTTTGCAATTTCTAGGTATGTGGTTTGTACTGATGTGCCCTTATCCATTGCTTCAATAAAGCTTTTCAAAGAAGTCAACCAGATTAAGTGACCTTACCCTTAACCCTAACTCTACACCTTGCATAATGTTATCATTATTCAGACAAATATAGATCTGAATGTTGTAGTGGGATTGTGGTTTACAGATCACAAAAGGAAACTTTATCTTTAGTAGGTTCTGTGTTTTGTGTATTCACTATTTTAAATGATCAATGTATTATGTCATTGTTTTTATATTTGATAGCAACAGATTCTTCATTCAGAATATAATTGTATGTCAACTATATGTCTATATCAATCTATCTCTAGCTCTCTCTCTCTGCATACACACACACACACACACACACGCGCACGCACACACACACACACACACACACATATATATATATATATACATATATATATATATATATATATATATATATATATATATATATATATATATATATACATATATTTGTTTAGTATTGAATTAATGAAACTGCATCAGTTGACCAGTCACAATGTTGAGCCAAAATGCTGAATCCATATCGTCAAAAAGGCAGGCAAGTCAAAACTGAATACATCGACATCTGTAATTTGATGTATTTGGCATAGCAGGTACACACACACACACACACACACATGCACACACACACACACACACACACACACACACACACACACACACACACACACACACACACACACACACTCATACACTTCACATAGCTCCACTTACCTATTTCTGGAAAAAAACATTTGAATATAAAGCTGTTCAGTACAATGAATGTTCACACAAAAGTACCTGCATTTCATTCTGTCAAACAAATGAAGATTTGGCAAAATGTAATGTACCCATATATGTGTGTGTGTGTGTGTGTGTGTGTGTGTGTGTGTGTGTGTGTGTGTGTGTGTGTGTGTGTGTGTGTGTGTGTGTGTGTGTGTGTGTGTGTGTGTGTGTATGTGTGTGTGTGTGTGTGTGTGTGTGTGTGTGTGTGTGTGTGTGTGTGTGTGTGTGTGCGCGCGTATGTGTGTGCGCATGTGTGTATGTGTACGTGTGTGTGTATCTATATATAATCTATATATCTATATATATCTATATATAGGTTTACTATCAAATGGGTGATCAGAATTTGTGCGATTTACATTTGTCTGAAATGACCCATTCAATAGTTCAATAGTAATGAAAGAACGAATGCTGAAATGTAAAAATGTACAACAGCAAATGCAATACAGCATTCGCTGTTGTGACTTTCTACATTTTCATGCAGATCGCACATAGTTGGGATCGGGAAATGTATCCTTTTCCTCACTGTAGTGTGATCTCAGAGTTTGTATATATAAGTAGCAGGGGGTGGTGGTGCTGGGCGGCTTGCACCCCAGCAAACACGTTGTTTACTGTGTGTTTCATAGTGATTCCATTTACAGAAGTGTGGTGAATGTTCGAATTGTGTCGAATTCGAACATTCACCACTTCCGCGTTCAATTTTTTGTTGTTCAGTGATGTTGTTTTTCATTTTATGGTTCATAGAAAAGACAGATTGCATGAAGTGCAATCGAGAAAATGATAGTAAACTATATATATATATATATATATATATATATATATATATATATATATAGATATATATATATATGGGTCTACTTTGTTTCGTTGAATCTCATTTCACAGAAGTTCACCCTGACCACATCGCTGAAAACACAAATAACTGAAAACTCATTTCACTGAATCTCATTTCACTGAACTGCAGTTAGTATACATGGCACTGTGTATATGGTGTAGCCCCCCAGTTACATTGAGTACATATTGTGTTCCAGAGAGAGTTAGTCACTGGTGTTGTAACTATGCATGTCTATTGTTTAAAATGTATTTTTTGAAGTTTCTGGTAAAATACAATATAAAACAAACACTCTCCCTACCCTAACTATATATGCTAACTCCAGGATTGCACTACAGTGGATAAAAGGGCATATACCTTTTACTTGCCTTACAGTACTGTACACAGTGCCATATATACTAAGTTCAGTTCAGTGAAATGAGTTTTCAGTAATTTGAGTTTTCAGCAATGTGGTCGGGGTTAAATGAAATTCAGTTAAATGAGATTCAATGAAAACAAAATAGACCCATATATATATATATATATATATATATATATATATATGGGATCAGTACTGATCCCCGAATGACATTACCAAATCACTATCGGCCTGGCATACTTACGCAAAAGTGCTTTTCACCGAAGAAGCACTTCCACTTAAGTATGCCTGTTGCGAAGGTCGTACTACGGTGCGGATAAGGGAATATTCCCTTTTCCTCACTGTAGTGCGATCTCGGAGTGAGAATATTAAAGTACGGGGGTTGTGGGGGGCACAGCCCCTACATGGGGGGGGTGCAGGGGGCTTGCCCCCCTGCATAAAAGTAGATTTAGTGTTTTTTTATTTATTTTTTTAACACACTTTAAAAAAAGCCCTTTTTCGGTGAAAACACTTTCGTTAAAGTGTGTTCGGTGATTGTGGATTCGGACTATTGAACTTTCGTTCAGTAGTCCTAGATAGATATATATATATATATATATATATATATATAAATAAATATATATATATATATATATATATATATATATGTGTGTGTGTGTGTGTTTATATGTGCCTGTAATGTTTGTTCCTGGAAGTAGAATAACATGTACTGCTAGTCTTGAAAAACAGCAGTAACCTTTTGTGAATATACAATGAAAGAGTACAGAATAAGAACTTCTAGAATCTGGTCAGTTCTTAAATCCCTGTTCCTTTTGACTTCTACTGCCTGGAGGCTAACAGCGAGTGATATTTGTGAACCAGTAGGTGCTGAATTCATTTTCTTTTTTCCAGTTTAAATGCATCTATTGACAAGCTTTTTGCTTCCTAGAAAGACAAGATGTCAACTAGGCCTAGCAGGTAGAACATCTTACATTGAGAACCAAAAGATGTGAAAATGTAGCCCCAAGGCCACGATGTAAGTAAAATGGTTCTGTTCTAAAGAAATAAGCTGTTATTTTGATTATCCATAATGTTTTGCATGTGCATGTAAGTTATTTTGCACTACTTTTTATGACTTTGTTTTATGTGTGGTTGTAGAAAAAAAATGAGTAAACAGTAAGACAAACAATTAAAAAAAAACACAGCCAAACAAAAAAGCACACAGATAACTTCATTATTTGCAGCATCAGTTACAGCTTTAACATGAAGAAGTGTAAATTAAATTAATTGCAAAACTAAGACTGAGGCAGCAATGATCCCCAGGACATCCTTAAGATCCTTGCTGGTCCCAACTGATATTCAGGCATTGGACCGAGGGTTGATTGCCATGTTGGATGACCAGTGGAACATGAGGAGCACTATGACAGCTGCCAGAATGAAAGAAGGGAAGAAAAAAGAAGGAAAAAAATGCAAAACAAGGATGCTTCAAAAAGTGTCCATTACAGCTGAAACAGTCGAGCAACCTTTTTTATAGAGGATATGAAAGTATTAGAATAGGGCAGCAATGGCAGAAAGAAAGTGAAATAAAATCTTCAAATAATGAAGAAAGGATGCTGTCCACGTTTGCAAGCTATGGATGCACCCTTGCCAATGCTTCTAGTTCCATTTAAACTAAAGCTTAATTTGTGAATGTTTACAGAATGTGAATTTTGTTAATGAAATTTTAGCTCTGAATTGCATTTCTTTTATTAAAAATGTGAAGAATCTACATTTGCCACATCAGATAGTTGTTTGTTTTTTATACAGCAGCTACTGGTAGTGTTAGAAGGGTAAATAATCAGTCTGAAAAGGAAGGCTGATAACAAAAGAGCAGAGTGTTGGATACCACCTAGACTGACAATGGTGTCACCAAAATGTACATAATTAACATCAATTATACAACGGACAGTATACTATGAGTCAAACTGCAAATGTGCCAGATAAAATGGCACTAAAAGAGTAATAAAGCACAATTCTGTATATGCATTTAAATGTAAAATGAGCACTTCTACTTTACAAAAGAAAAATAGTTAGGTCAGCCCTTTTTTTTAAGTAATAGTTTATTTGAAATTATTCATAGGAACATAGGATCATAGGAAGTTACTAAGCTAATGGCCCCAGGACCCTTATAATCCTAGCCAGGTTCTACCCTGATTTCCATGATCAGCCCAACCCCCGTGGTGAATTTACAGATGCCCATCCAATCATCCAGATTGTGTTTGAAGAGGGCCAATAAGGTGCTCTGTTTGACATGAAGTGGGAGTCTGTTGCAAAGGTGTGGTAACCTCTGGGAGACAAATCTGTCTCTCCAGCAGGTTCTATTAATGTCACATACCAGGGCATTGTTGCCTCACAGTAAGACGTTGTCCTGTTCGATTCTCAGCTAGAGTGTCTTCTGTGTGGAGACATGTGTGAATGGGCGTACATTCATTGAAGGTTGTGTGTCAGGGCCAGCAACTTGACAAGTAAAAATCTACTGCCAATCATTAGCGGACCGGAGTTCCGCTGTGGCGACCCCTAACTGGGAAAAGCCAAAAGACACAACAACAACAACAACAACAACCAGGTTAAAGACTTTAGAGCAGTAACCCATGTACCATTTCACTTGCAGATATGCAGCATTTCTGATAAAGCAAGGTCAAAGTTTACCTTATATGGAAGGCAGAGATCACCTCTGAGTAGTCTGTATGAAACAGAATAAATTGACAGTGATTTCAGGTGATCCACACAGGACAGCTGTTGATGGCCTTGAATTTTCCTTGTGAGTAGCCTTTGTGGTTTCTCCAATTGCTGCAGGTACTTGGAAAGATACATACCAAAAGGGGGGAGTTGTATTCAGTTATTGGCCTGCTGACAGAAGAGTACAGAGAGATTATAACTTATTTTTTTCTGGAGGCAATGCCCTTATTTATGAGAAGAGCAAAATAGTATGCCCTTCTTACCAGTGTGGAGACATGGTAATCAAAGGTAAGATTGCTGTCAACCTGTGTGCCCAGGTCTCTCACCACTGAGTTTGTTATTGATGTAGGAACATCGCACTTACCAAAATGGATGATAATGCATTTTTTTTTTGCACTGAGTTTAAGGCCATGACTTTGGCACCAATCATTTTCTTGTGTAAGGCCCTCTTGTAGGATGTTGACATCATTTGTAGAGTCTATGACTGCTCCCAGTTTGCAGTCATCAGCAAATTTTGTCAGCCACAGACCTTTAGTTTTTGCTTGTACTTCAGAGAAATAGATTCCAAACAGTAGAGGTCCCAAGACTGATCCTTGTGGAACACTACTGGTTACAGGACTGCTATTGGAGGTGTATTCCCGTATTTGACTATATGTGTTCTATTTGTGAGCCAGTTAGCAAACCATGTAATGATATAAGGTTTGATACCTAGCTAGTTGAGTTTCTCAATGATGCCTGAGTGGGGGATAGTGTGAAAAGCTTTGGTCAAGGCTACGTAGGCTATATGCATAGATTTCCCCTCATGCAGGGTCTTGTTGACTGGTTTTAAGAAGTCCAGCAGGTTTAACAGGCATGCTGTCTCTTTGACAAATTCAAACTGAGTAGGGTCAAGTGTTTGGTGATTACCTATATCTTTGCTGATAAAGTCCATGAAGATCCGATCCATGGCCTTGCAGATAAGGTTATTCAGACAAATAGGTCTATAGTTCCCAGAGTCAATGGAAGCGTCACCTTTATGCAAGGAAATAACAGTGGCTGTTTTCCATTCAGCTGAGATGAAGCCAGTGCTTAAACTATGATTGAGAAGAGTATGATTTGCCAATTCTTGATGGAACCCATGTAGGACTTAGCCAGGGATGTTATCAGGTCCCATAGATGCTGTGTTTTGGACTTAGAGAGGGCATTTACAAAATGCTCTTTAGAGATATAAGGTAGAGGACAGTTGCTAAGGATGTAATGGGGTACATGTGGCAGGGACAGGGATGTGAAGTTTTCACAGAACCTGTCAGCCAAAAGATTAGCTATGTCCACAGGCTCAGTATATGTGGTATCATTAACTACTAGTTCGGCACAAATATGGGCCTTTCCTTTTAGGCTTCAGATGTAACTAAATAATGCCTTATGGTTGTCCTTAGTTGAGGAAGCTAATTTGGATTTGTAGTTGGCTTTGGAGGGCCTCACTAGAAGTCTTATTTTCTTTTCTTCAGCTGAGGAGGGGATTGTTTCCAGGTTAGGGGTCACTCCCTCTTACTCTTAAACAGCAATTTTTTTCCTCGTATTGTAAAGCATGTTAATGGCAGTTGTCCAAAAGGCAAGTTTGCTCTTCCTTGAGGAGCTTGTTTTGATCCTATCAGGTACGTCAAGTCAATGCAGTTCTGCAGGTGTTTGTATAAAGCACTGGTGTAGAACTCAGCGTAGTTGCCAATTCCATCAGGGGGAGGGTGCAGTAAAGCTATTTATACCATCCTGTACGAGGTTATAATCTGCTTTGGAGAAATTGTTTAGTTTAGTTGCTGCTGGGGGGGGGGGTTTAGGTGTGATAATTACTTAGAATGAGACTGAATTGTGGTCAGATCTTACCAGGGAAGACCTCACAGTGGGGGGTGCTACAGTGGTCCCCTATATTGGTAAGCACCAGATCCAGGATATTGGCACCCCTTGTGGGCATGTCAACCAGCTGGTCCATGGCATTGAAATTAAAGAAGATGAGGAACCTTTGGGCAAGTGAGTTTGAGCACGAGTAATGTACCCAGTCAATGGATGGGTAGTTAAAGTTGCCCAAAACCATGGTGTTTGGGATGTATCTTGATAGACTCAAGTAGATCCAAATAGGCAGACTGGTTGTCCTGATTCATGGAGCGGCCTGTAGCTGGCAATGATTTGAATTGGTGTTAATTGCACTTGAAGTATGTCCAGGGAATCCTACTGCTTATCTTATATGGAGGTGCATTTATCTTTAATGAATTGTGATACCCCGCCTCCTTTACTTTTCATGCCGTTAGTTTGTGCTCTGAACTTGTAGAAGGAGGTGTAACCCAG
Organism: Protopterus annectens; assembly: GCF_019279795.1. Lineage (NCBI taxonomy): Eukaryota > Metazoa > Chordata > Ceratodontiformes > Protopteridae > Protopterus > Protopterus annectens. The sequence goes on along the minus strand of NC_056749.1, from coordinate 821,096,350 downwards.
TATGGCTGGGGTGCTTTCCACAGCCTTGAACCAGGTCTCAGTGACTGCACAAATGTCTGTATCTTCCAAGATGAGGACTGCTTCCTGTGAGTGCAGTTTCATCTTAAGACTCCTACCATTGCACCTATTTCTAAGTCTGAAGCTGTTATGTAAAAATAGGGTCTATATTATATTATCACATGCTTAGAAAAGCGAACAATGAATAATCAACACCATGTAAGGGAAGGCTTGCAACGTCGAAACCTCAGAACAGCGATTTTTTTCCCAAGGGAACAAAATCTCTGTTCCGAAAAAAAAAATACTTTAGCACTACATAATGTGGTGGGCTTCGCCCTACACCCCCCTACTTAAATATACCAACTCCAAGATCGCACTACAGTGCCGAAAATGGCAATGTAACGAAAGCAGCCAAGCAAATTCTTTCCCAGGGAAAGAATTTGCTGAAAAGCCACTTCGTTATTTTAACATTTTGCTCTTATCAGTTGGATCAAGACACATTCAACAAACTGCATCTGCAATCTGATAATAGGAACCCGAAAAAATATCTAGATTTCTTTGAATGTTTTATTAATTTCTTTATTTCACCTGTCTGTTGCATTTATGATTTCCTGTTTTATTTGCTTCTGTTTTATTGTTTCTCATGTAAAAGTTTGTGAATGTTGGTGGTATCTAGAACCCTTTTATCAAGCCCCTAAATGTAGAAAATCTATTTATATGTCTGTATGCAAGAGGAAGAGGGATCTCTGGTAAAAACCTTTTGCAGTGGAAGTTGATGTTTGGTTCTTCGCAGCTCCTCTGTACCCTCCCTGACACACATTCACATTTTCCAGCAGTATGTTATGACTGGTTCATCTTATAGTTTCATAGGATCACAGGGAAGTACTAAGTTAGCTGTCCTTGTGGGCCATTTTACACCTAGCCAGTTTTCCTTTTTGTGCTCAAAATAACCTGTCCCACTTGGTTATAGATTGGTCTTACCCATCCCATGGTAGATAATTATATATTACCACTAATGAGAATAACTAGGATCATGACATAGAGAATTTGAGGGGAAACATGCATGGAATAAAGCATTTAGGAGCTGAATTGCTCCATTAGCCTGATTAGTTCAGCTGGTAGTACATGAGGCTCTTAATCTTAGTGTTGTAGGCAAGTCCCTTTTAGGGGGAAACCATCCACACTGAGCAAAACTCAGAATTATTTCTTTCAAACGTTAAGAAACTGAAAAAAAACATTGCATTGATTCCTCAGCATCATTAACAATATTTCACATTCCAATGTCACTTTCAGGCTTTATCTGTCCCAGAGACTACCCTTTCTCTGGTACAGGGTCCCCATTCACATGAAGCAGAGCCCTCCTTAATCCAATTTAAGTGTAACTTGGACAATTGGATGGGAAACAGGAAATTCATCCCTGGGTGGCACCTATATCTGTAATGGCTACAGGTAACCTGTAAATGGTTCATCTGCCAGCCCCCTGCTTGTAAATATTTCATCTCTGATGCCCCCTGCTTACACTTACGAAGGGCACCAAAACTTGTCAGAGATTTGGGATGCATGGCTGGGCTTAAAAAGGCCCTTGTGATCATTAGCCTAGTAAACACCTATGAGCCTATGATCCTATTAGTAGTACAGGGGGCAGTCCTGGGATAAATTTTCCATCCATAGATCTAAGTTGCATTTGAAAATGGACAGGGATGAACTTTGTTTATGTGGATGGGGAGCCTGTTCCATAACAGCAGTATCCTCTGTGAAATATACCTGTCCATCCAAACTGTTCTGTTGATGTTGCAGAAGAGGGTTAGATTCTTTACTCCAAATAGTTCTCATGCCATTTGACTTGCTGCCGTGCAGTAAATCCATCAGTAATGGGTCGGAGGATGCCTTGTATACCAGTAACAGGTCACCTCTTAGAAATCTGTAGGATATCAAATATAGTGACAGAGCTTTGTGTCAGTCTATGTAGGAAATGATGTTTAGGCCTTGTGTCCTTTTAGTAAGCAATCTCTGTGGGCATTTCAGTTGTTGCATGTGTCTGGACAGATACCTGACAAAGGTGGATTATATTCAATAAGTGACCTAGTGAAGGATAAGTAAAAGGGGCAATGGCACCCCTAGATCTAGACACAGCCCCTTTGATTATAAGATGTGCAATATAGAAGGGCTTATAATAGACATGTGTTTGGTCAAAAGTTAAGTCACTGTCCACATAAATTCCCACATTCTGAACAACTGTGTCATCTCTTAGGGGCATATTGTCAATGTGTTAGTTCCCTAGGAGCTATCATGTGCTTCATTTATGGCTGCCTTGCTTGCATTTCATTAAATACACTCACATTACTCTGAGCTTGTTAGCTAAAAGTGTGAGCTTAAATTACATTAGATTTTCTACTGCAGTGGAATGCGTCTGACTAGTCATTTGCTTTACATCAACCTATAAAGGGTTAATGTCTTATGCTGTTAAAGTATCAGTTTGCTTGCATAGAAAAATTAGATTACTCCCCTCTTTGTTAATCAAAGATTCAACCATGTGACTTGAAATCTGAAGTTGTGAGATGGCCTTCTGATTGCATTACTTCCTTTCCTCCGCCTCCTGACATTTATTGATGCAGAAAAATGCAGAATATTATTCATCAGTGTTGCAAATGTCTAATTTAAATAATGGGAAAAATTCTGATAGCCATTTTGACATTGTTTCATTCAAGTGTTATCTTTCAGTGTGAATGTGTCCTCAAATATCTGCTGTTGACAAATAAGGCTTTCATTATAGTGTTATGTCTGAGAAATTGGCACTTTCACATCTCTGCTTTACATTTCAGAGAACAATAGCAAATTACTGGCATATAAGAGCATGTGTTTACTGCCTAATGCTACATTTGAATTTCATCAAGAAAAATACATTTGTTAGTGACTTACATGGTATCTACTGTGGTCTGATAAAGTATTCTGAGAGGATCAGGACACTTATCACAAAAGACCATGTAAGGTATTTCATTTTCTTTTATTTTTTTTTTTGGGTTGCTATAGAAACAAAACAATTTCCATTGCCATAAAAATAAAGTTAAGCTTCATTTGTTGTAGAGGAGGAGAGAGCAAAATACATCAAAGTCATTAATAAATAATGGTTCATAAATAATGCATAATAATTACTGGAAAGGATTTTTGTTGACACCTTCTAATGGCAGTAGGACCGTTTAACAAAGCATCATCTGTCCTGCAAGTTTAACATAGAATTTATATTAATATTTTTAGCAAACTAGACACTTTTATCACTTAACCGATTAAAAATGCAGTAAGTAAACGAAGAAAATGAGAACCGAAACTAGTAAACTTGTTTTTCCTGAAATTTGAGGTAAAAAAAAAAAAAAAAAACAATACTGCGCAATAAGTTACTTCAAGGTAGGGCTCTTACATTTCCCATTGATCATATCTTTATGAGAACTGCCAAACTCCTAAGCTCAATTGCAAAACAGGAACTGGGCCCACAAAGCCAAACTAAACCAGGATCTCACATTGGCAGATGGTAAGGTTTGCCTGTCTGCCTCTGTGTTGTAATCCTATATTTCTGCAACCCACAACCAATGCATGGCAAAAACCACTTCCTCATTGGTCTTTTCCATATGTGTAGCCTTTGCAGAGACCGAAGGAAATTAAGAGGTGCATTAGGTGAGACAGCACTGCCTCAGAGAGGCATGAGTTAAGTACTGCTTCAGACATCACTAGGTACAAACTTTAATGACCATTACTTGTGCCAAAAGAAAGTGAAGCTTTTAGAAATAAGGGCAAAGTGGTTGTCAAGACAACTATCTTAGTATGCATATTCTGTGTGTGCAAACCTTTTGTGGTTGTAAGATTAGCACATATTGCTAAGAACTAGTTAATATCAGGTACAATTTGATGACTGTGGGTTTCATTCCCCCGACAGCAAATTTGGTTAACATGAATTTTACACTATATACAGTTAATAGCTGTAGTCATACCTTATATTACAGTATCATCAAGCCAGTTACAATGTAAAATCAATATTAGTTGTACACATATCTTATAATATGTTAATTCTCTTAAGAATGGTTGCTACATGTGAGATACAACTGTATTATAACATTAGTATAACAATAATTGATGGCCTTACATGCTCATATGTTCATGTAATCAATCCTAAAATAATATCTGGAATGGGTTTAGACCACAACATTAATTAAATAAATAAATATAACAATTTTGTTATATTGTCTCTCTCTTATCCTCTTTTTATCTTTTCTACTTTTTTTTGTTGAAATTTTAATGTAACACAATAGAGTAACAGGTAGCCCACTCACCTTTGGTGCAGAAGGCCGTGGGTTCTGTTCTTACACCAAGAAGATGGATTGCTGACACTACAATACAACATAAGTGGGATGTTACGCTCTTGAGTGTGTCTTGCTTCAAATGAGACATTAAATCAAGGTCCCATCTACCTAAGTTGGTGGTAGCTCAGGTGGATATAGAAGATCCCATGGCATCTATTGAATAGGGAAGAGAAGTACACTGATGCCTTGGCCAAGTTTCCCCTAGTAGTATAAATGGTACATCCGGTCTTCCCTGAAAAGAGGCTACCAGCCTAGTGGGAATGACCTGGTCAACAAAGGATAAATAAAAATAAATCTATTACTTTTTATCAGAACCACCAGTGGAGGGAGCTATACTGACTGCAGTGGACTGGACTGACATCCTTTTATAGGTGGCACAGAAGTAATGCCACCAGCAACATAGCCTACCCTAACATCTAGGTCACAATCTGCCAGTGTTGCTTCTATGCCTCTTGTTCTAGCTGCACCACCTGCATCAAGTAGTCCTGCCCCATAGGGTGGTGCATTAGTATCCACAGGGAGCAGAGCCAGTGGGCATAATGATTTTGTCAGCTAATAGGGTGGCAGGGCTAGTAGAGGAGATCATGAAAAGGAGCCGGGGTGTTCAAATCAGCAGAATGGAGAAAATATTACTTCCTTGTCCAGCACTGCCTATGGTTTCTAAGGCAGGAGACAGAGGTGACACTCTCAGGGTGAGAATTAATTTCCTACTGTGTTTACACTGGAATGAGATACACCTGCAAACACCCATTCCTGTCCTCTATCATTATGTCCCACTCTCACTTGTGTCCATCTCCAGCCCTGTCTGTAATATCTGTCATGTTGTTTTGTCCCTGATACTTAACCTCATTTTCTTACCTACGTCTGTCATTCCTAACTTCCTTCTCCAACTTTTATTTCTCTCAGAAAAATAAAGAAGGGTACATATCCCACAAAAAATATCATCCCATATGTTGCTGCCTACATCACATACCTGTGTGTTTTGCACGTATGATTTGGTCCAATCGGATACATAGCGTGGTTAAGTCATTGTAGCCCAAATCAAATTCCACCTCCATCCTGATCATTCTTTAGTTACTCTGCTAGGGTTTTACCCTCTGTTTGCTCTCCATTTTCATCTCTGTCTTATCATTCCATTTCTGACATTTAATCTGTCAAAAAACTAGATGAGCACACCATACATGTGGACACAAATGGATTACAAACAGAACTATCTTTCTATACTCATCCATTGTGCAAAACTTGGAAGTGAGCACAGAGCCTCGTTATTACTATCCTACAGCAAAACATGAGAAACTTATTATGCATGCACTACATCTTTGCCATTGGTCACACAACTGAGCTTGACACCTATGTGCAGCCATAAGCAACCTTGATATAATCAATGTAAAGTAATGTTTTTATGTTCTCTGTAACTACTTAAATGGCTCAACATATAAACGATGCTAGGAGTCCATTCTGGTTCAGTCAGTGGCTTATCTGTAAGCCACTGAGGGTGGGATGTTGTGCATGTTCTTCTCAGTTTGTAGGTGTCTTCCATTATTGTGAGATGTATATTTCACAGTCAGCACATCACAGGATGTCAGCAATGGCCATGCTCACTCTAACCATAGAAAGTATTTGTCAGTATTGACAACAATACTCTTACTAAGTAAAATAGTGATTGAGGTTTACCATGCTGCACATCTTATGGTACAACTGGTGCAGAAGGCTAATACTGCTTTTTGTATTTTCTATAGTACATGGCTTGATTGCCTCATCTGACCATTGGGTGACCTTGAGCAAGTCTGTTAACTAGACATTGTTCACAGATCACTCCTGAAAAGGGTGTGCATGTGGACACACTAAAATAATGGTTAAAATTATTATTATACTGACATTTAAATCACATATCTTATATTACTGCAATGTCCTTATTATGCCATTTCAACACCTGTGCAACATACTGAATCCTTCCCAGTTGCCTTTCTGTTGTATTTTCTCATGTCAAACATATACTCTTTTTAAAAAAAATGCATAAACAGAAGACACAAAAAAGTTATACAAACTTTTTTTATTATTATGTTAAGATAGGTGTTGTGCAAACTTTGGACTTGATAAGCATCGCAAGTCATCAATGAGCAGAGGGTGATGCCATTTCTTGTCCTATGGCAAAAACTGAAACAAATCCTATGCACACACTAACAAACAGGTTGTCATTAAATCTTATGCATGCACTAACAGTTTGCCATTAATTCCTAGGCATGCATTAACAGTTTGCCATTGATCATGCATCTATGCTTGCCACTAGTGCACATCGGTAAGAGTTTCTGACAGAAGAAATAAATGCCATTTCCCTCTATTACTTACATATGCTTTCATGGCTCAAACTAACAATGATATGTGGCATCCAATCCAGTGTATTCAATGCAGTGTTGTATGTCACTGAGGGTGGGATGCTGTCTCACATCTTTTTAACTTATTAAACAGCTGTCTTTCATTCTATAGGTAAAAGTAGGATCTTTGCTGAATAACAGCACACAAATACATAATGAAATCACTGCATTTTTCCTTATCATTCTGCATATGGTATACATTTAACGGCTGTTTCTCACTGATGAACAGACAGACTGACATCTATCACTGGATATTGCACTGATATGGAGGAAATTAATCTGAGATTCATGGGTACATTAAAATGTGTTATGTATGTCCCTGTCACCCACCAGCATCCTTCTCAGTCCCCATGTCATCACTTTCAACATTTCCCTTTTGAACATTTCCTTCACCTATGACTTGTTAGACACATGCAGTACAAATCCCTCTGTCTTTTCTTGATAAAGCATTGATGTGGGCTGTATCACTTGCACCATGTCCTCTGTTCCACTAATGTGTAGATTGGATTGATCTTAGACACAAATATTATTCCCTATCACGACATTTCACCAGAAGTAATGCCCTTATCATACCTCAAATGTGGATATGAGTTGTGACAGTAAAACAAATGACTTTTTCCACATTTATTGTTGTGGTATGCTAGGATCATAGGAGGTTACTAGGCTAACAGCCCCAGGACCCTTATAAGCCTATCCAAGTTCAACCCATGTTTCCAAGGGTGTCTGGTTCAAGCAGACACTAAAATCAGCACCTATTGCCCCTTACCAAGAAGGGCACAGTTGGAACCCCCAGGGTGAATTTCTGGTTACCCATCCAATCATCCAAATTACTCTTAAATAAGGCTAAAGAGGGGCTTTGTTTAACATAAATAGAAAGCTTGTTCCAAAGGTGGGGCAACCTCTGTGAGACAAACCTATCTTTCTAGCAAGTTCTGTTGATGCTACATACCAAGTCTTTAGAGCGAGTGATACGTGTGCCATTTCATTTGTGAATGTGCAGCATTTTCATTAAAGCTGGGTCAGAGATTGCTCTATATGCAAGGCACAGGTTGCCTCTGAGCAATTTGTATGACACAAAGTAAAATGACAATAATTTCAGTCTGTTCACATAAGGCAGAGTTTGAAGACCCTGAATTTTCTTTGTAAGGAACCTTTGTGGTCTCTCCAATTGCTGCAGATGTTTGGAAAGGAGCATACCAAAGGGAGTGTTGTACTCTATTATTGTCTGATGAGGAAAGAAAACAGAGTGGTTATAACCTCTTTGTTTTCTGGAGACAATTCCCTTACTTATGAGATTAGCAATATAAAATGCCCTTCTTACCACTGTAGAGACATTGTGATTGAAATTAAGGTTGTTGTCGACCTGTACGCCCAGATATCTCACCACTGACTGTGTGCTTAGGCTATTGCTATTGACATGGTAGTTTGCAGGAACATCACCCTTGCTGAAGGGGATGATAATGCATTTTTTTTTCATTAACTTTAAGACCGTGACTTTGGCACCAGTCATTAGTTTGCATAAGACCTTTTTGCAGGATGTTGATATCTCTAAGGGTTTCGATGATTACTCCCAGTTTGTAGTCAACAGTAAACTCTGTTAGCCACAGTCCTTTAGTTTTAGTCTGTACTTCTGAGAAGTAGACTCAGAACAGTAGGAAACCCAGAACTGATCCCTATAGAACACCACTGGTTATTGGTCTGCTGGAGGAGGTGGAGTCCCCTATCTTGACCATACATGTTCTATCAGTCAGCCAGTTTGCAACCCACCTGACAATATATGGGTTGATACTCAGCTGGGTGGGTTTATCAATGATGCCTGAGTGGGGGATTGTGTCAAAGGCCTTGGCTATGTCTAGGTAGGCTATACACATATTTGTCCTTGTCTTGGGCTTTCTCAAAGAAGTCCACCAAGTTTAACAGGCATAATCTCCCTTTACAAAGCCAAACTGGGTGTGGTCAAGCATTTGGAGATTTCCTATATTTTTTTAATAATGTCCATAGCAATTTTTTCCATGGCATTGCAGATAAGGTGGGTCAGACTAATGGGTCTATAGTTCATGGGGTCCATGGATGTACCCCTTTTGTGCAAAGGGATGATGGTAGCTGTTTTCCATTCTGCTGGGATGAAGCCAGTGCTTAGGCTGTGATTGAAAATTTTGCCTAATGATGATGCTAATTCCTGTTTAAACCCATGTAGAACACACCCATGATGTTTTCAGGTCTCATAGAGACCTTGTCTTTGGCCTTGGAGAGGACAGTTAAGACTTGCTACTTGGCGATACTAGGTGGAGGACAAGTGTTAAAGATGCTTTAGGCTATATATGGTGAGAACAGGGGAGTGAAATTTTCACTGAACCTGTCAGCCAGCAGGTTTGCTATATCCACAGGTTCTGTATATGTAGTACCATTAACTACAAGTTCAGTGCAGATCCGGGCCTTATGTTTGAGGTTATTGATGTAATTAACTAGGAAACTAGGCAAAAAATGCTGAAAGAAATAGAGCCTAGACAAGTTGGAGGTCCAATAAAAGCCCTAGTATACAGCAAGCCTACCAACAGATTAGGAATGTAACAAAAACACTAGTTATCCAAGACAAGAGAAACTACTTCAATACCCATTAAACCCAACACATGAATAACCTAAGAAATTCTGGGCAGGTTTAAACAAGTTACTACACCCTGGTAAAACCACTACCCCTCCCCCAACATCAGGTTTAACAAAAGACAACATAGCCGAATCATTCAATACATTTTTTACTGAAACTGTACAAGCTCTAGCCCAACAATATTTCACTGTCACTACCACAGGTGTCCCAACCTTCACTAACTACATACCTTTAAACTGCAACCCACCTCAACCTCCTACTTAAGAAAACTACTATCCCAGCTGAAACCCACAACACTAGGAATAGATTCCCTCCGCAATGAATTTCTAAAACTGTCAGCAGCAGAAATAGCTGAACCAGTTTCTATACTAATCAATAGATCAATCACTGAAGCTACAGTGCCCCTGATTTGGAAAACTGCCTGTATCATACCTCTTCATAAAGGTGGCACTTCCTATGATATTTCCAACTACCGACCAATCCCTATTCTATCTCCATTGGCTAAAATATTAGAAAAATGCATCCACAATCAACTTATGTTCCACCTTATAAATCAGGAAGTCATATCTCCAACTCAACATGGTTTCCGTCTAGGTCATAGTACCACCACAGCTCAGTTAGCATTCACAGATACCATAAACCATAACAGGAACAATGGTAAACTTACTTCTGCCCTTTTCTTAGACCTATCAAAAGCCTTTAATATGGTTAGCCATGACAAAGTCATCTGCCACCTCAAAAATCTAGGATTAGACAACCAATCAATCTCCTGGTTTGACAACTATCTTAGGGACAGGCAACAAGCAGTGCAGTGAGACAATAACTTGTCTCCACTTTTACCAGTCACTGTTGGGGTACCTCAGGGATCATTACTGGGTCCCTTGCTATTCTCAATTTTCACAATCTCCACTCAGCAGCAAATAGCACCAGCCTTATCCAATACGCAGACAATTCCACTATAATATGTAGGGTCTCAACCCTGCAAGAACTACACAATAAAACCCAGGATAATTTCAACTCAGTTGAAAAATGGCTTACTGACAATGGCCTCATTCTTAACCCCAAAAAGACCAAGATCCTGCTATTTCACCCTTCACAAAATACCAGCCTTACCGCCACTTTCAATATTCACTCTAAAAATGGTACACTTATCACACCCGAATCTCACACAAAACTACTAGGTGTCACCATTGATAACAAGTTAAAGTTTGATATCCACATTAATCTAGCTATTAAAAACACTCATAGAAAGCTAGGTAGTCTCTACTATCACAAATCCTTCCTGACCCATACTGCTAGGACCACAATTGCTCGCACTCACTTGCTCTCAACATTACTTTATGCATCCCCAATACCAACAAATCAATCCAAAACAGAAACCAGCAAACTGGCAACCTGCTATAATCAAAGAGCTAAATTTGCTAATAACTCATCTTTTAGAACCCATCACTGTCATAACTTAAAATTGGACTGGCTTGAACTGCCAAATTTATTAATTTACAATCAACTTATCATTACTTATGAGCTGCTCTCCCACCCAAATAAAACACCAGCTTTAAGCAACCTAATTCGGCAGTACTCTTGTCCTAGGCATCTCCGCTCCTCAGATAAGTTACTATTAACAGTTACTAGATCACACAACCATGCCGGTGACTCCCTCTACTCACCTTACATATCCAAAATTTGGAACTCCCTGCCTCCATCCATTACCCTGGAATATCCTCTATCCAAATTTAAGAAAGCTATCAAAAGCCATCTCAGGAACAAATGGTTATTTCCCTGCTCCACACCAGACTAATGTCAGTCCTACTCCATTCCTGCTATAACTCTTGCCTTAACTTAAACACATAATCTCCTGATTGGGCTGTTTTAGTCTTATCAATACCAGCTTCAGATGCATGATGTGAATATAGATAGATATTTAATATACTTTATTGTTTGTATATGCATTGATCATTATATATGTATTTGTGAAGGAATTAATAATGTGTGCTCATCTATATTGTCTGGTTGAATATACTAGAAACATGTAAAATATATTTGCATATCCGGCATATGTGTTTCTTTGGAGCTTTTCTCCCTGGGCCACCACTGAAAATGGACATGTATCCAGTTGGACTATCCCAGTTAACAAATGCAAAATAAATAAATAAAATTAAAGAATGCCTTCTGGTTATCCTTAGTTAGGGAAGCTAATTTGGATTCATAGTTAGCTTTGGAGAAGTCCACTAGGAGGCTTATTTGCTTGTTTATGTCGAGGAGGGAGTGTTTCTAATTTTGAGACTGTCCCTTCCTACTTTTAGACAGCAGTGTATTTCTCCTATTGTATAACCTATTAATGGCAGTTGTCCACCAGGCAGGTTTGTTTTTCCTTGAAGATCTTGCTTTGGTTCTATCAGGTACAGCAGAGTCAATACAATTGTACAGGTGCTCATATAAAGCATTGGTGTATAACTCAACATAGGTGTCTGTTCCATCAGTGGGGAAGGGGCTATGAAGCTATTTATGCTATCATGTAAGAGGTTGTAATTGGCCTTGGAGAAGTTTTTTAGTCTAGTTGCTACTAAGAGGAAGTCTGTTCTTATAGTTAAATCTAGCAATCTGTTTTGTAGTCAGATCTCACCAGGAATAGCCACACACTGGGGTGGTGCAGTGGTCCCCCATGTTGTTGAGCACCAGATCCAGGATGTTTGACCCCCTTGTGGTTGTGTCATCCAGCTGGTCCAGAACATTGGAGTTAATGAAGTCTGAAAACCTTTGGGCGAGTGAGTTAGAACCCGTAGAATTTACTCAGTCACTGGATGGATAATTAAAGTCACCCAAAACCAGGGTGTTTGGATGTATCTTGATTGACTCAAGTAGATCCAAGTAGGCTGAGTGGATGTCCTGATTCATGGATGAGGTCCTATAGCTGGCAATGACCTGAATAGGGGTCTTACCTACAGTCAATTTCACCTGAAGTAATTCAAGGGAATCATGCTGTTTAAACAATCTAGAGGTGTAATTACCATTAATGAATATTGATACACCATCTCCTTTAGTTCTCACTCCTTGCGTTTAAGGTCTGAATGTGTGGAAGAAAATGTATTTACCAGGCAGTGGAATTGGTGATTCATCGTTGGGACTAAGCAGAAATTCCTTAAGATTCCAAGAGCAGAATAAGTTTTTTTTAAAACTTATTTCATTGAATTGCACTTCTTTAACTCCTATAATTGTGCTAGACAGCTAATCTACTACATTTTGCACTGTTATACAGCTTTTTCTACTGCTTTACTGCATTTATGTACTGCTTTAAATAGTTTTAACTGTATTTTTCATTGCTAGATACTGTTTCACTACTCTAATTGCATTCTTACTGAATTATTTAACTGTAAACTGCTTTTTCATACTGAGAGTTGTATTTTCTGTTTGTGAGCGCTCCATCTGTACTTTTGTGCTTTTTTAATGAGGTTTCTGTGTTCCAGTCAAGTATCATAAACCAATTTGTTTGCAGTTAAAAGCATTCTCTAGAGTCTCCTTGCTGCTTTATCTGTTTAAAACTTTCATTTAGTGGCTACATCTGTTAGCTGTAATAGTGTGCATTACTGTAACTGCATTTTTACTGAATTACTAAACTGTAAACTACTTTTTCATGATAAGACTTGTATTTTCTGTTTCTGAGTGCTCTTTCTGTGCATTTATGGTGAGGTTTCTGTGCTCTACTCGGGTAATCTTGATAGCAGCCTGCTGTTGTCCAGGCCTGATTGTTTTGTTTATTAAGTTTCATGTGTTTCTAGCAGCTATTTTCTGGTAATTGTGTGTTGTCTTCATTATTATTGAGAGTAACACGGTTTCCTGACCTTCTCTAACATGAGTGATTGGTGTAACAGCAGGGGCTATTAGGACTGAGTAGTTATTTGAGCTTCTAGATTTTTCCATCTTTTCTGGTATATAAATCCTATGTCTGTAAGGGGCTGTGATTGTATTTACCAGGCTGTGGAATTGGTGATTCATCACTGGGACTAAGCAGAAATTTCTTAAGTCCAAGAGCAGAATACGTTATTTTTTTACACTTATTTCATTGAATTGGACTTCTTTGATTCTTATAATTGTGCTATACAGCTAATCTACTACATTTTGCACAGTTATAAAGCTTTTTTACTGTTTCACTGCATTTATGTACTGTTTTATACTATTTAACTGGAATTTTTCATTGCTAGATACTGTTTTACTACTCATTGCATTTTTACTGAATTACTTAACTGTAAACTGCTTTTTCATACTGAGGGTTGCATTTTCTGTTTGTGAGTGCTCTATCTGTGCTTTTGTGCTTTTTTTATGAGGTTTCTGTGTTCTAGTCAGGTATCATATAACTGATTTGTTTGCAGTTAAAAGCATTCTCTACAGTCTCCTTGCTCCTTCATCTGTTTAAAACTCTCATTTAGTGGCTTCAGCTAGTAACTGTAATAGTGTGCATTACTTTAACTGCATTTGTACTGAATTACTAAACTGTAAAGTACTTTTTCATACTGAGACTTGTATTTTCTGTTTGAGAGTGCTCTTTCTGTGCATTTATTGTGAGATTTCCATGTTCTACTCAGGTAATCTTGCTAGAGGCCTGCTTTTGTCTAGGCCTGGTAGTTTTGTTTGCTGAGTTTCCTGCATTTCTGGTGGCCATTTTCTGCTGATAGTGTGTTGTCTTCATTAGTATTGAGAGTAACAGGGTTTCCTGACCTTCTCTAGCATGAGTGATTGATGTAACAGCAGGGGCTAGTAGGACTGAGTAGTAATTTAAGCTTCTAGATTCTTCCATCCTTTCTGGTATATAAACCCTCTGTCTGTATGAGGCTGTGCTTGTATTTACCAGGCTGTGGAATTGGTGATTCATCTCTGGGACTACGCAGAAAGTCCTTAAGATTCCAAGAGCAGAATCAGTTATTTTTTACATTTAATTCATTGAATTGCACTTCTTTAACTCTTATAATTCTGCTATACAGCTAATCTAATACGTTTTGCACTGTTATAAAGGTTTGTTACTGTTTGACTGCATTTATGTACTGTTTTATACTGTTTTAATTGCATTTTTCATTCCTGGATACTGTTTCACTACTCTAATTGCATTTTTACTGAATTACTTAACTGTAAACTGCTTTTTCATACTGAGAGTTGTATTTTCTGTTTGTGAGTGCTCTATCTATGCTTTTGTCCTTTTTTATGAGGTTTCTGTGTTCTAGTCAGGTATCATATAACTGATTTGTTTGCAGTTAAACACATTCTCCAGAGTTTCCTTGCTCCTTTATCTGTTTAAAACCTTCATTAAGTGTCTACAGCTAGTAGGTGTAATAGTCTGCATTACTGTAACTGCATAATTACTAAATTACTAAACTGTAAACTACTTTTTCATACTGAGTCTTGTATTTTCTGTTTGTGAGTGCTATTTCTGTGCATTTATTGTGAGGTGTCTGTGATCTACTCAGGTAATGTTGATAGAGGCCTGCTATTGTCCAGGCTGTTAGCTTTGTTGAGTTTCCTGGGTTTCTGGTAGCCACTTTCTGCTGATAGCATGTTGTCTTCATTAGTATTGAGAGTAACACGGTTTCCTGACAGTCTCTAGCATGAGTGATTGGTATAACAGCAGGGGCAAGTAGGACTGAGTAGTAATTTGAGCTTCTAGAGTCTTCCATTCTTTCTAGTATATAAACCCTGTGTCTGTAAGGATCTGTACTTCTATTTACCAGGCTGTGGAATTGGTGATTCATCACTGGAACTAAGCAGAAATTCCTTAAGATTCCAAGAGACGAATAAGTTGGGTTTTTTTACACTTATTTCACTGAATTGCACTTCTTTAACTCTTATAATTCTGCTAAACAGCTAAGCTACTACATTTTGCCCAGTTATACAGCTTCTTTACTGTTTCACTGCATTTATGTACTGTTTTATACTATTTAACTGTATTTTTCAATGCTATATACTATTGCGCTACTCTAATTGCATTTTTACTGATATACTTAACTGTAAACTGCTTTTTCATACTGAGAGTTGTTTTTCTGTTTGTGAGTGCTCTATCTGTGCATTTGTGATTTTTTTATGAGGTTTCTGTGTTCTAGTCTGGTATCATATAACTGATTTGTTTGCAGTTAAAAGTATTCTTTAGAGTCTCCTTGCTCCTTTATCTGTTTAAAACTTTCATTTAGTGGCTACAGCTAGTAGCTGTAATAGTTCCCACCTGCCCTCCCTATTGGTGACTTGTTCTTATATTTGGTGGCTTTGCTGTTGCCCGCCCATACTGTAAATTTCATCTGGGACACTCCTGCTAGTCTAGTGTCATTAGATCATTCTACTTAATTCAGAAAGAACATTTGAGAAGGCCAACCCACTTAAGTTCTTAACCTTGAATTATCTTCTGTTCCTGCTTTACCCTTTTCCACTTTACTAAAAAAAAATTCTAAGCTTGTTTTTTGCCTTTTCTGTAACTAGTCTAGTCCAAATACAGATTTGCTGCATCCAGGATTGTTTGTAAGATCCTGAGCCCCCCCCCCCAAGCCTTTCTGTGTTGCACGGAAGCCTTCTAGCTTGTTAGTGGGAGTGGTAAGCACTAAGTAGCCTATCTACCACAAGAGGAGTGATTTCTGGTCCAGAAATTGTAGTTATTGTCCATTTGGACAGTTTTTCCATCTCTTTCAACTTTTCTGGTTTAAAAGGCTGCATTTGAGATTGTTTCCTACTTCTACTGTAACTGGTATAATCCAGATACAGATTTGGTGTAGCTAAGACTGTTTGTAAGCTTCTGAGCCCCCCCCCCAGTCTTTCTGTGTGGGAGGGAAACCTTCTAGCTTATCAGTGAGAGTGGTAAGCACTAGGTCACCTATCTACCACAAGAGGAGTGGTTTCTGACCCAGAGATTGTGGTTTATTGGCTGTTTCATCAGTTTTTTTCCATCTCTTTCAATGTTCTGGTTTAAAAGCCCACATCTGCGCTTGTTTCTCGCCTTTCCTGTAACTAGCCTAGTCCAGATACAGACTTACTATATCGAGGACTGTTTTTAAGCTCCCGAGTGGTGCCAAAGTCTGCTCTTCAATTTCTCTCTTAGATCTACTAGTTCTCTCCTCTCCTGCACTTATGCTAGCTTATTAGTCTAGCACTTTACCAGACTTCTTGCAGCAATTATTGTAGCACACAAAAATGCTACCAGCACTAAACGTTCAACAAGGAAACAGATCCAGTACTTATTATGAATGCCCACCCAGGCATGTCTAAGGTCAGTTCCCTGTGCTTTCTCCTATTAACTGAACTTGGGCATCCTGAGGCAATGTAGCAACTGCCTCATGTTCACCGACAGCCCTCTCCTCTTACCTCCCAACATTCAGACTTGTGAGAGATGCACTTATATATCCAAATTGAAAGCCATGCAGTCTCTAGCTAAGACCAGAATAGCTGGTCAGGAGAAGAAGGTCAACACTTGCACCACACCACATGGAACACATAGCTCTCCAGAACGCACACTAGCACTGCCTTCACATAAAAACACAAACCACACACCCAGCTTCATGGAGGCTCTCAATAAAAATCTACCCAAGCAGCAGTGCCCTCCAAGGCAGAAACACACTAGACCATCACAACATAACACTAATCATGAGACACATAACTCTCCTAAACAGTGTGCCACTCAACCAAAGCCCATAAGGCAAAACAGCATGCTCAACACAAACAACAGTCATAGGTGACTCGATAGTGAGGAACACTGATGTCACACTCACTAGGTTGAATAAGGAGAAAGTAACAGTCAGCTGCCAGGATCTGTCACATAATGCATGCACTCAGGTCCCTCAACAACAGGTACAAATATGACTCTGTCATTGTACATGTGGGTATGAATGATCTGAGATATACCTCCCTGGACTACATGAAAAGAGACATGAAGGATCTCTTAGATTATGTATCCCAGGAGTGTATGACCCAGCCCTGAGCAGTATCCTACCATCACCCAGAATTATACCACAATGCAAGCAGAAAATGATTGATTTCAACAATTGTCTAAGTTTCTGGTGTCATTCTAAGGGGATTCAGTATCTGTCTGCCTGTGATGACATGATTGACAGACCTCGATGCTTTGCCAGAGATGGTCTGCATCTGTCACTCCTGGGTTTCTGGATACTGGCCAAGGCTCATGCCACCCCATAGTGCCTTTTTTAGGCAGTATTGCAAAGACCAAATTACCGCTGTAACAGCTACAAAGAAATGCAATCTGAGGGTCATGCTGCTCAATGGTAGAAGTCTAAATCTCAAAATGCACTCAGTCGAAGCATTCCTTAAAATGGAGAACATCAACATTTGTGCTGTAACAGAGACCTGGTTCAAGGCAGCAGAAGCACTCCTGCACTACCAGGCTATAACTCATTCCATACGTTTTGGCCTCAAAACTTGGACCAAAGCTCCAAAGGTGGTGGTGTTGCCATATTTATAAAGGATGCGTACACCTCCAGACTGGTAGCCCAACATAATGCATCAGAGATCCTTCAGGTGCAGCTAACATTGGGTAAGACAGCATTTCAGGTTGTAGCCTGCTATAGGTCACCCACCATGTCCCAAGACTCACACTCTATGTTCCTAATCACCCTGGAGAATATCAGGGTCCAACCTAACACTCACTTACTGGGCAACTTCAACTACTCCTCCATTAACTGGGAAAACTACTCATGTACTAATACACTTGCCCAACATTTCCTGGAGTTCATTAATTCCAATGCTCTGGACCAGCTTGTTCTTATCCCCACTAGAGGTAGCAACATCCTTAACCTGATCATTACTAGCATGGGCGACCATTGCTTTACACCAATAGTCAACTTCTCCCTAGTTAGATCTGACCACAGACTAATCACCTTGGAAATCCAAATCCCACCCCCATAAAGGTAATCACCATGAAAATCTTCTCCAAAGCTAACTTTGGGATCCTAAAAACAGAAGTGGCTAACTTCATGGCACCCATGCAAATGGAGAATAGTTGCATGACTGCCAAATCATACATCAATGCACTGTACAAATACATACACAAATGCATGGATCTCACCATACTCAATAGAACCAAGATGCTTTCCTCCAAAATAAGGAAACCACTCTGGTGGTCCCCTGCCATAAACAAACTCTACAACAGAAGGAGGAAACTGATGCAGAGCAAGATGAAGTCTCAAGACGGGAAAAACTCCCTTATCAGCCTCAACAAAAAGTTGAGATCCCTCATCAAATCCTCTAAAGCCAGCTATGAAAACAGAATTGCAGCAGATAGAAAAGACAACCACAAGGCCTTCTATAGTTATGTAAAGAATCTCCACAGCAATACCCAGATTTGCTCTGAACTACTGCTCAATGGTATCTCCTATACCGAGCCAACAGATATTGCCAGTATGCTGGCCACCAGATTCAGTGCCAACTTTACTCTTCCCCCCAAAGGACCAATCACAATACCAGTAGATTACCAGGCACCCATTATTACTGCTGCACAGGTTAAAACAGCACTGTCCAAGATCACGAATACAGCTTCTATGGGACCTGACAATATCCCTGGCTATGTTCTACATGAACTAAAGAGGGAATTGGCACCTTACCTGTGTACCCTGTTCAATCACAGCCTCACCTCAGACTTTATCCCTACCGAATGGTGCACTGCTACAATCAACCCTCTCAACAAAGGAGGAGCAACTACAGACCCTGGAACTATCACGCCATTAGCCTAATGAGCCTGATATGCAAAGCTATGGAACGCATCATCATGGACCTAATAAACAAGGATATAGGGAATCTCCAAACTCTGGATCCCACACAGTTTGATTTTGTGAAGGGTAGATCATGCCTGCTCAGTTTGTTTGACTTCTTTGAGTCAGTCACCAGAGCTGGGGATGAAGGCAAGGTGGTTCATACAGCCTACCTTGATCTGGCCAAGGCTATTGATACCATTCCCCACTCAGGAATCATAGAAAAACTTATTAAGCTAGGCATCAACCCCTATATAACTAGTGGGTTGCAAACTGGCTAACAGATAGAACCCACAGTGTGAAAGTAGCTGACTCCAAGTCAGACTGTTGACTAGTCATGAGTGGATTCCCACAGGGTTCAGTTCTGGGTCCTTTCCTGTTTGGTATCTACTTCTCTGAAGTATAGGACAACAAGAAGGGACTCTGGCTGACAAAGTGCATAGACAATTGCAAGTTAGGAGCTATTATTAACTTCCCAAAGTGATGTTGACATCCTACAGAATGGCCACACTGAGACCAACAACTGGTGTCAGAATCATGGCCTTAAGCTCAATGCCAAAAATGTGTTGTCATCCCCTTTGAGAAAAACCCAGTTCCCATGAATTACCACATTGATGGTAGTCCCCTAAACATGGAAGGCATTATAAGAGATCTGGGAACACAGATTGACAGCAACCTCTCTTCTGATCACCACATTGCCACTGTGGTCAGAAAGTCCTTCTATGTGGCACATCTCATTACTAAGGATTTTGCATCCAGGAAGAAAGAGATCATTGTCTCCCTCTACACTTCACTCATTAGGCCAATCATCGAGTACAATGCCCCATTTGGCATGTGCCTCACTAGACACCTGAAACAACTGAAGAGGCCACAAAAGTACTTCACAAAGAGGATCCTAGGCCATAAACACTTGTCTTATATGACAGACTCAAAAATCTCCAACTAGTCTGTCTCATATCGCCTACTTAGAGGTGATATCTGCTTGACTTACAAAGCTATGTCTAATCCAGCTCTGTTAGAAATGCTACATCTAAAGAAATCCCAATCCCTCCACACCACATGCTACAGAGACCTCAGCTTCATTACCACAATTAACAGGACATGCTGGAGGGACAGGTTCATAACCCAGAGACTGTCCATGCTATGGAATAGACTTTCCATACATGTCAATCAGAGCACCTCGCTGACCCTCTTCAAGAGAAATCTTGATGAGTGGATGGGAAACAGAAAATTCACCCCGTGGCTAACTCCAGTGTCTCTACTCGACAGAGACACTGGGAACTAAGGTCAGGTGGCACTATGCCAGGGCAATCATATGGCTAGGCTTGTAAAACTAAGACAATTGTTGAAGTCAATCACTTTTTGTTTGTATTGAGGTATCATCTTAGGCAAAGGTAAAATGCTGCTTAAAGCCAAGGACATACCTGCCTGAGACACATAATCAGACAGGTCAGTAATATCTCTCTTCATATAGTCTCTTGAAGTACATCTCAAGTTGTTCACACCAACATTGACTATGACATCATAGCAGTGTCTGTTGTTGAGAGACTTGAGTGCATGTGTGATGTGGTGGTTGCTGACAATTGACAGACAGCTGACCATTAATTTTTCCTTATCCATCCTGGTGAGAGGGACATCTCTGTGTCTCACAACTGAGTCACGTATGACTGAGATATTTGTTTTTGTGTTTTGCCTTAGGGGCTTGACTGGTGAGATGCTGGTGTGTGATATGTTACATGTACTATATTCTGTAGAGGGTGTATTATGTTAATCGTGCTTGTGGTTGTGTTTGAGACATCTTTGATGTTTAGGTAAGCTTCTGGTAAGGACCTCCACATATGTAGGTTTATGTGTCTTTGGTTTGGTAGGTGCAGGAGGTGGGGTTTGCATGCTGACAACCTGCATAATATCAGATGAATTGACTCATAAGCATGAGAGCCTGGATTCTAGATTTTTGATACAGATGCATCTCTCACATAATGAATTTGTGTGGACTAGAAGTGGGTTGTCAGTGTACATGAGGCAATTGCTATATTGCCTGATGATGCCCATGTTGACCAGGCTGGCTGGAGAAACTGTGGGAAATTGTCCATCTATAATGCTAGGTAAGTTGATGTGGTCAGAAAACAGGGAGAGGACAGGAAGGACCAGGTAAAGTAGAAGACAGGAGAAATGGACAATAAAGATGAAGGGCTAGTGGGTTGGATCTGTGTTGGCACCTCAAGAGTTTTGCTGAATGTATCACTTGTCCCTGACAGACAATTGTGAGAACTCACCAATGGAGCATCAGCGGAGAACTAAGGGAAAATGTGCAGGCAGAAGTGTTTGCTTCTATAGCCACCAGTGCCTACTGCTGCTCAGCAGTGTGTGATGCGCAGACAAGAGCAAACCCAGGCAAACATGGTGCTTATGTAGCAAATGAGAGCAAACTGATTTAAACAAATTAACCTATAAAAAAGCTCAAAACTGAGCCCTGTTCCAGCAACCTTCAATCAGATGAGTTTTAACTGCACACTTCTGCCACTAGGGTGCAGGGGAACTGTCTCCAACAAAAGATGGACTGGTTTAGTTCTCAAGTTATACAAACAGAACTAGATTTAGCAAGTCTGAATCGGTCTATGCTACAGCAAAGTGCAACAATGTCAGAAAAAATACAGTTCAAATAAGCAGTGATATGATAAAAATGCAGTTCAAAAGGCAGTATACAGTGAAAATTTCTACTTCAAATTTCCAGAGATCAACAGATGCCTTGGATTTGGCAGTCACGGTGGTGCAGCAGTTAGCATTGCCGCCTCACAGAAAGAGGTTCTCTGGTTCGATCCTCGGCCGGAGTGCCTTCTGTGTGGAGTCTGCATGTCCTCCCTGTGGTTGCGTGGGTTTCCTCTGGGTGCTCTGGTTTCCTCCCACATCCCAAAGACATGCTGTAGGTGGATTGGACACTCTAAATTGGCCCTAGGTGTGAGTGTGTGTGTGTGCCTTCTGTGGAAGGTTGGGTGCCGGGCTGGCAACTCGACACCATAAAAACTCCACTGCCAATCATGAGCGAACTGCTGATCTGCTGTGGTGACCCCTAACTGGGAAAAGTCAAACGAAGAAGAAGAAGAAGCAGATGCCTTGGATTGATCAAATAAATACAGCAGAGCAGTAGCTGGTCACCAAACTCTGTGAAGCTTTGAGAAAATAAGTGCAAACAAGTGCAAAAGTGGTGGTTATGTATCAAACTAGAGCAAACTGATTTAAACAAATTAAGCAATAAAAAATCCCCAGACTGAGCAGCCTTCAATCAGATGGGTTCTAACTGCACACTCCTGCCACTAGGATGCAGGGTAACCCTCTCCAACAAAATATGGCCTGGTTTAGTGCTCAAGTTATATAAACAGAACTAGATTTAGCAGGCCTGAATCTAGTCTATGCTACAGCAAATAAATTGCAACAATTTCAAGAAACAAAGTTCAAACAAACAGGCACAACATGCCTTCAACCAGCAACTTTCAGCTCAGAAGGGCAGAGGCAATCCTCTCCTCCCAAAAGAGTGTAGACTACAAGCCTTCTTAATGTCAAATAACTGGCCTGAAGCCTAAGTGCTTAAACCAGAACTAAGACATTTTTAGAATAACAGACACACTAAGCCTTCAACCAGCAATTCCCAACTTAGAAGGATGTAAGCTACCTCTTCTGCCACAAGAGTGTAAACCACAAACCTTCTTAATGTAAAACAACTAGCCTGAAGCCCAAGTGCTTAAACCAAAACTAAGAGGCTTAGAATAGCATTAAATAAAATAAAATTTAATCAGGCTACTAACAAGCAGTAATAAATGCAGCAAAATAAATGCAATTGAACACTTAAGAAAAATCAGCAAAAGCAAAATAAAGTAATAAAGCAGGAAGAAACACACATATAGTAAAACAGCTGAATAATGTGCATTTTTTTCATGAAGCAGCACCACTATTTGTATTTAGGAAAATGTAAGTGACAATTCACATCATATAGCAAAAATTGTAGAAAAATCCTTTTGCCACACTAATCTGCTGACCATCTCATGAATAAGGTTAGCTTTGATGGATGACAGAAAACAGTATTAATATAAGCATGAGCAGACATTTATTATTTTAGGTGTAACAGCTTCCATGGTTCATTGCACTCCTGATGTGATGTTCAAGTTGTCAGTCAAGTACTTGGAGTGTTATGATCCATTGAATACTTCTGTCTGTTTAACATTGCATCATACACTCCATCCAGTTGTATGGTGTCTGACAAATGCTGAATAACTTGTTCTGTAGAGCTGTGAAATTCCACTTGTTTGTGACATTTTTTGTGTGGAGGTTTTGATCCCTCAAGTAAAGAACTCCCTTTTTAATCAGGGCCATATTCAGTCACACACATAATGGTGATGTTATCCCCTCATATGTGTGCTTTGTGACAGCTGTTGTGTAAGTTCTTCTGCATCATCCATTAGTATGTTAGAGTGCATGAGCTAACCAGACAGCAGTTCAACTCTAATGCAGAATATATTGTCTCAGCATATAAAAAGTAACTGGCATCATGCAATAATGACTTTCTGAACAGAAGTGATGTGAAAAACTACTTGTCTGTGACACTTTCATGAGTGGTGGGTTCTGAGCCCCAAATGTAGTACTCCCTCTAACTTTGAAGAACATCCTTACCACCACAGCAAGTTGAATATTGGCAAATCTTTCAACATATATATTCAATTGAACTTATAACAAGAAGAAGGAGAGGCAGGGTAATGTATTTCACTGATAAATTGGGCCCTTGTACAGAATGATTTGAGTGGGGCTGGCATAATGGTTAAAGTCTTTACCTTACAGATAGAAAGTATGGGTTTGATTTTTGCCTCTAATGAATGTCAGATTGGCCGAATGGTTTAAGGCACACAACTTAAGGTTTAAGCTCTTTCTACAGCACATAACAATTCTGGTATTCAGACTGAGGCAAGGGGTTCCAATCCTACTTATGACAGACCTCTAGCCCATTCCCCATCTTCGCCCACTTAATTTTGGTATAAGCACATTATAACCTAATGATTCCATGGGAAATATCATTGTTATAACCCCCCCCCCGTGATTTCTGTTATGCCTAAACTATCTATTGTATTTGTATGTTGTCTAAATCATTAATGTGTGATGTTACTACTGTCTGTCCTGCTAACTCATCCATGTGAACTCCAACATTTGTAAATACAT
This sequence comes from Protopterus annectens, assembly GCF_019279795.1. Taxonomy (NCBI): domain Eukaryota; kingdom Metazoa; phylum Chordata; order Ceratodontiformes; family Protopteridae; genus Protopterus; species Protopterus annectens. The sequence continues at coordinate 821,072,088 of NC_056749.1, read as the reverse complement.
TTATGTACATAATCTTAGAGTCAATTATTTTCTAATGTTTTTATCAATTTTATCAATTTCTAATAGTATCTTAGCATTCTAGTATTGATAATTATTATGTTATGATTCTATTGTATTATATGTTTATCTGAAATGTATTGAGCTAATTTTTTTTTCAGTGATATCTGGATGTGTTGTAAAATTTCAGTAAACAAATATATACAGCCCAAGAAAAGAATGGTTTAATAAACAGTTGCAATATAAGATTCTGATCCCATTAGAGCTGTACTCCCTTGAAAGCATGCTGAGTTTCATAATTTACTTTTTGTATCTGCATTTGCTTAACAAATAGCAGAGAGCAGCATTGTTACTCACAATTAAACATGCTAAGTATCGCTTCTCATCCTATGGCAATAACAGTTGAAAATGCATTTGGCTGTGTTGATATGCTGACTATCACGTAAAGGTGCTTAGCCGTGATATGGGAACAAAAGCCACAGTGATATAAGTGTGAGTAGATATGTATTATTTCAATTGTAACATCTTCAGTACTTCAATTTACTCCTGATGTGATGTTCAACTCATCAATAAGGAAAATTGAGGTTTGTGATCCACTGATTCCTGTTGTTTGTTGTTTGACAATGCTCATTTGTCAGTCTTCCATAAAGTTTTCACTCTCCCTTCAAATGTATGCTTTCCAGCAACCATTGTACAACTGCTTCTGTGGCATCAATAACTAGTACACAAGTCAAGAGAGTATAAGTTAAGCAGGGGGAGGCTCAGATCTAGTCTGGTATATGCCATGTCATTGATAAAAGCTATTGATGACATGCAATGCTGACTTAGTGAACAGATGTGTTGTAAGAAATTCTACTTGGATATAATACTTCTGCAGAAGGAGACTTTGATCTCCTAAATGTTGTAGTCTCTTTTAACCCTGGCCATATTCATTCAGAAACACTGTTGATGAAATTCTTTTACATGTGTGCAGTCTTAAAAATAGGTTCATAGGTAAGAACTAGACTAGTTTTTGTGAGGCATTTTAAACCTAGTCAACTTCGCTCTCAAAGGTGTGAATCAGACCCCAGCTATTGTGTCTGTGAGGTAAATACATCAACCACCACACCAACCCCTTGCTGTATAACCTTTTCTTTGGCATAAGTATCTAGTGCACAAGTCCAGAGACTGTAATTTAGATAGTCAGGGTTTAAAATCTCTGATTATCTAACTTGTGTAATGATAAAAAACATCCTTATCATGTAATAATAATGCCATGGATCCCTATCAGATTATCAAGTTTTCAGTATCTCGAAATTCATATGTTCGGGACCATATGGTTGAGTTTTCAAAAACTCAAGTATCCAAAAAACCCCCAGAAAAATCTAATTTATTTATGTTTTTGCAGGGGGTCAAGCCCCTTTGCACCCCCACACCCCCTGCAAATTAAATATAGCAACTCCAAGATCGCACTACAGTGAGGAAAAGGGTAAATTTCCTGTTCCACATGGTACCGCAATCTCCATTCAAAACCTGTATATTGCAGCCATCCCTGCATGAGTATTTGTTAGCATGCTCTGCTAATAACATATTCAGATGAATATATGCTTGAACAAAATCAGATGTTTGAATCCAAGAATTTGTATTTTATTCATCCTGACATAACCTTTTCTTTTCACCTATAATGTATTTTGCTGCCATCTCTTACATGAGTACTCTGTTAACATGCCTTGCTAATACTCTGTTCTGAAGAATATATGATTGAACAAAGTCAGGGGTTCAAAAACGGTTCAAACACAGGTATGTGTATTTACCCTTGAACAAACTCAGGGGTTCAAACACAGATATGTGCATTTACCCTTGAACAAAGTCAGGGGCTGAAACACAGGTATGTGCATTTTTCCCTGAACAAAGTCATGGGTTCAAACACAGGTATGTGTATTTTGTTCATCCTCCTCTAATCTGGTCTGTAATTTAGAAACATCTTTTTCCACCAATCACGTTTTCTCCCTCTCCACTCCCTGCTACAGTGATAGTTAAGAGCATATCAGTGACATAGGTTCATAGGTAGGTAATAGGCTATTGGCCCTAGGGCCTATATAAACCTAGCCAAACAGTACCCTGGCGTCTGCCACCCAAGAAAATTATTTTCCTGTGCTCCTGTCAAGCAGAGACACAGAAGTGATCCGCAGGGTGTATTTCCTATCTCCCATCAAATCATCAAGATTTTTCTTGAAGAGTGCTAATGAGGAGCTTTGTTTGATTTAGCTAGGTAGTTTGTTCCAGAGTATGCAAAGTCTCTGGGACAGAAATCTATCCCTCCATCATGTTCTGTTTATTGTGGTGACAAGGTTTAGGTCCCTAGAGCATGTAGCTTTGAGGGATTGGGATTTCTTTACGTGGAGCATGTCCAACAACTCTGGGTTTGACATAGCTTTGTATGTTAGGCAGAGATCATGTCCGAGTAGGCGATATGCGACAGAGTAAAGCTGGAGTTTTTTGAGACGGTCTGCGTAGGGCATCTGTTTGAGGCCAGTAATCCTTTTTGTGAGGTATTTCTGTGGCCTTTCTAGTTGTTGTAAATGTCTTGTGAGGTACGTACCAAAAGGGGCGTTGTACTCTATAATGGGTCTAATGAGTGATGAGTAGAGGGGAACAATGACCACTTTTTTCCTGGATGAGAAACCTGTTGTGATGAGGTGTGCCATCTAGAAGGATTTCCTGACTACTGTGGCAATGTGATTATCAAAGGAGAGACTACTGTCCACTTGTGTCCCAAGGTCTCTTTTCACACTTTCAGTGTTAAGTAGACTACCGCCTATGTGGTAGTTCATGGGTACAGAGTTTTTACCAAAAGGGATGACAATGCACTTTTTGGCATTGAGCTTGGGGCCATGGCTTTGACACCAGGCATCTGTCTCAGTGAGGCCCTTTTGTAGTATGTCCACATCATTAGGACTTTTGATTATGGCTCCTAGTTTGCAGTCATCTGCAAACTTTGTTAGCCAAAGACCTTCTGTGTTAGCCAGTACTTCAGAGAAGAATATACCAAACAGGAAAGGACCTAGGATTGAACCCTGTGGTTCTCCACTTGTCACTGGTCTGAAGTTGGATTTAGAGTCTGCTACTTTCACTGTGTGGGTTCTGTCAGTGAGCCAGTTGGCAACCCATCTTGTAACACAGGAATTTATACCTAGTTTAGCGAGTTTGTCTATAATTCCAGAGTGGGGGATGGTGTCGAAAGCCTTGGCAAGATCTAGATAGGCTGTGTGAACCACCTTACCCTCATCTACGGCTTTGGTGACCGCTTCAAAGAAGTCTATCAGGTTTAGGAGAAATGATCTGCCTTTTACAAACCTGAACTAGATAGGGTCCAGAGTGTGGAGATTACCAATGTCATTATTTATAAGTTCCATGATGATACGCTCCATAGCCTTGCAGACCAGGCTTGTCAGGCTAATGGGGCAGTAGTTCCCAGGGTCCGTGGAGGCTCCCCCTTTGTGGAGTGGGATAACCATTGCTGTGCACCATTCAGTGGGCACAAAGCCTGAGGTGAGGCTATGATTGAACATGATACTTAGTTGGGGTGCCAGTTCGTTCTGTAGTTCATGTAGAACGCAGCCTGGGATGTTGTCAGGTCCCATGGATGCTGTGTTCTTGGCTTTGGAGAATGTGTTTTTTACCTGTGCAGCCGTGATTACAGGTACTATGCATTCTTCTGATATAGAGGTGGGCCCTTTAGGGGATGAGAGAGGGGTAAAGTTAGCACTGAACCTATCTGCTAGGATGCTGGCGATATCAATTGGTTCTGTATATTTAGTGCCATTGTGCTGTAACTCAGAGCAGATCTGACTGTTGCCACTGAGATTCTTGACATAGCTATAGAATGTTTTGTGGGTGTCTTTAGAATCAGTGGTGATTTTGTTTTCATAACTAGCTTTGGAGGATTTTATGAGGGATCTCAGCTGCTTACTGAGGCTGACCAGGGACTTCCTCTAATCATGGGATTTTACTCTTTTTTGCAACAGTTTCTTTCTTCTGTTGTAGAGTTTATTTATAGCAGGTGAACACCAGATTGGTTTCCTTTTTTTGGAGGATAGCATCTTGGTTCTGTTAGAGATTGCACAATCCATGCACTTGTGTAAGTGCAATTGTATTGGATTCAGCAGTCGTATCTTTATTGTCCGTAAGCATGGGTGTCGTGAAGTTTGCCACTTCTGTCTTAAGAAGCATGAAGTTGGCTTTGGAGAACTTTTTTACGGTGGTTCCCTAACGTGGGGTGGGGGTGGGATGTGGATGTCTAAGGTTATTTGCTTGTGGTCGGATCTGACCAACAAGGAATTGACCTCTGGTGTGGAACACCAGTTGCCCATGTTGGTAATGACAAGGTCTAGGATATTGCTGCCCCTGGTGGGGGTGTGGATAAGTTAATCCAAGGCATTGGAATTTATGAATTCCAGAAAACATTGAGCACAACAGTTGGTACATGAGTAGTTTTCCCAGTTAATGGTGGGGTAGTTGAAATCACTCATTATTAGGGTGTTATGTTGTACCCTAATATTTTCCAGTGTATCAAGAAATGAGGAGTGGGAATCCTGGGGCATGGTTGGGGATCTGTAGCAAGCTACAATTTGCATTGCGGTTTTGCCCAGAGTTAGTTGCACTTGGATAATCTCAGATGCAATATGTTGAACAACTAGCTTGGAGGTATGTATATCCTTAATGAATATGGACACTCCTCCGCCTTTAGTGCTTCAGTTAAGGTTAGGTGGCTGAAAGGTGTAGTATGAATTATAGCCTGGTAATGCAGTGGTGCTCTCTGGAGCCTTGAACCAGGTCTCTGTCACTGCACAGATGTCGATGTTCTCCATATTAAGGAGTGCCTCGAGTGAGTGCATTTTGAGGATTAGACTTCTAGCATTAAGTAGCATTACCCTCAGATTTTGCTTGTTTGTACCTGTTACGGTGGTGAATTTATCATTTGAATCTTGTCTAAACAAGTCACTATAGGGGTGGCAAGAGCCTTAGCCAGTGTCTGGAATCCCAAGGGGGACAGGTGCAGGCCATCTCTGGCAAAGTATTGTGGTTTGTCGATCATGTCATCCCAGACAGATACTGGATCCCCTTAGAATGACACCAGAAGCTTAGCCAATTGTTGAAGTCAATCATTTTGTCCTTATACTGTGGTATCATTTTGGGTGATGGCAGGATGCTTCTCAGGGCAAGGGTCATACCTACCTGGACTACAAGATCAGAAAGCTCCTCCATGTCTCTCTTCATATAGTACAGGGAGGTAATTCTCAGGTCATTCACACCAACATGGACAATGACAGTCATATTTGTACTTGCTGTGGAGTGACCTGAGTGCATGCATTATGTGGTGGATCCTGGCACCTGACAGGAAGCTGACAGTAACTTTCTCCTTGTTTAGCCTTGTGAGTGGAACATCAGTGTGCATGACTATGAGTAGAGTGTTGGGTACGTTGTTATGCCGTATGGGCTGTGGTTGAGTGTCACACTGAGTTTGTGGGCTATGTGTCATTTGGGTTGTGTTGGGGGGTGGAGGTTGCTTGCGTTTCTGCTTTGGAGGTCCCTATTGCTTGGGTAAATTTGTTTTGAGAGCCTCCGCGAATGTAGGTGTGTTTTGTGTTTCTATGTGTGTGTTTTGATGGTGTAGGTTTTGAGGGACTATCTGATGAGTGTGGTGTGGTGCAAGTGTTTATCTTCTCCTCTTGACCGTCTAATCCAGTCTTGGGTGAAGAGAGCTTTGCTTCCAGTTTGTTATATAAGTGCATCTCTCACAGGCTGTAGTGTTGGGTTGTAGGAGGAGAGGGTTGTCTGTGTACATGAGGCAATTGCTGCATTGCCCCAAGATGCCCAGATTCATCAGGTAGACAGGAGAAAACACCGGGAGGTGACCCTTAGACATATAGTAATTTGTAGCTTATTTAGTGCTTACAATGAGTTCTGAACAAGTGCTGAGCTCAAACAAACAGATTTGAGTACTGAAACTAGAAAACTGCCTAGTTTTAAGAAACAAAATTAAGCTAGAAGGCTTCCCTCCAACACAGAAATGATTGGGGGCTCAGAAGCTTACAAACAGTCCTGGGTACAGCAAATCTGTATCTGGACTAGACAACTTATAAGAATGTCAAGAAACAAGCCTAGAAATTATTTTTTTTGTCTTGTTTTTTTTTTTTTTTTTGTAAAGTGGAAAGGGTAAAGGAGGAGCAGAAGCTAACTGGGTTGACTTTCTCCCTGGAATAGGTAGAATGAGGGAATGACACTAGACTGGGAGGAGTGTCCCAGATCAAAATTTACAGTGGGGGCAGGCAACTGCAAAGCCACCAAATATAAAAAACAAAATACCAAGAGGGAGGGCGGGTGGTAAAAAAGAATCAGAACAAACAAACCAAACCAGATGCTTAACAATTGTAAAAAATTCTACTTAATACCTCACACACAGTGAGTAAAATAAAAGTGCTGTAAAGAACTCAGAAATAAGCAAAAAACAGGATACTTAATGTTATATATCACAGATTAGTTAGATCAGAGCCCTTCCTCCGATTAGCTCAGTGTGAAATGGAAGAAACAGTCACAAGTTGACTTCTTAAGTAACAAAGTTGAAACCTGAAACAACTTTAAAAAAAGCTTGAATGAACCAATGAGCTGCTTACTCCAAGACGTAGTCCAGGCAACCCCAGTCAGCCAATGACCACAAACAATTCACTCTCACTGAAATGCTATACTGGCATTGGCTAAGCTATGATGGCCTGGGAAATGTGCTCAGACACACAGCCTCTACTAACAAACAACTAGGCCCAAAACACAAGCCTGAATATGCACAATGCTACACTACCAACACTACTTAGGTAGAAAAAAGTGCAGAAATTTTTAACCAGATAAAGGATCGAGGAAACTATAGACAATGCTTTTAAATGCAAACAAGTTATATGATACACTATTAGCAGGAAATCTGAACAAACAAACCCAACTAGATGCTTAACGATTGTAGAAAATTCTACTTAATACCTCACACACAGTGAGTACAATAAAAGTGCTATAAATAACTCAGAAATAAGCAAAAAACAGGAGACTTAATGTTATATATCACAGATTACTTAGCTCAGAGCCCTTCCTCCAATTTCTTCCGATTAGCTCAGTGTGAAATGGCAGAAAAAGTCACAAGTTAACTTCTTACCTAATAAAGTTGAAAACTGAAACAACTTTAAAAAAAGCTTGAAAGAACCAATGGGGTGCTAAGTCCAAGGCGTAGTCCAGGCAACCCCAGTCAGCCAATAACCAGAAACAATTCACTCTCACTGAAATGTTATACTGGCTTTGGCTAAGGTATGATGGCCTAGGACATGTGCTCAGACACACAGCCTCTACTAACAAACAACTTGGCCCAAATCACAAGCCTGAATATGGACAATGTTACACTACCAACACTACGTAGGTAGACAAAACTGCAGAAATGTTTAAACATATAAAGGATCAAGGAGACTCTAGAGAATGCTTTTAAATGCAAACAAGTTATATTATACACTCCTAGCAGGAAAACAGAACAAACAAACCAAACCAGATGCTTAACAATTGTAGAAAATTCTAACTTAATACCTCACACACAGTGAGTAAAATAAAAGTGCTATAAATAACTCAGAAATAAGCAAAAAACAAAATACTTAATGTTATATATCACAGATTAGTTAGCTCAGAGACCTTCCTCTGACTTCCTCCGATTAGCTCAGTGTGAAATGGCAGAAGCAGTCACAAGTTAACTTAGGTAACAAAGTTGAAACCTGAAACAAATTTAAGAAAAGCCTGAAAGAACCAATGAGGTGCTTACTCCAAGGTGTAATCCAGGCAACCCCAATCAGCCAATGACCACAAACAATTCATTCTCACTGAAATGCTATACTTGCTTTGGCTAAGCTATGATGGCCTAGGACATGTGCTCAGACACACAGCCTCAACTAACAAACTAGGCCCAAAAAACAAGCCTGAATATAGACAATGCTACACTACCAACACTACTTAGGTAGAAAAAACTGCAGAAACGTTTAAACAGATAAAGGATCAAGGAGACTCTAGAGAATGCTCTTAAATGCAAGCAAGTTATATGATACACTCCTAGCAGGAAATCAGAGCAAACAAACCGAGATTCAGTCTTATCTCTGTTGTCTCTCTTTCAATGCTGTTAGCTGATACATTCCCCTGAATGTCAGCTATCCTGTTATGGAAGTGTGCATTATGTAGAGTACACTGACTTTGTCTAACATAATTTCATTACTTGGGTTCTTCTACAGGCATTGAGATGGCCGTTTATGAATATGCAAATGCCTTATTGGCTACCTGATTGCTCCGTGTATTCATGCTTGGATGTGTGATGTGCTGTAAAGAACATGCATCATAACCGCTTTACTAGCTACTCTCCTGAAGGACTTTCTAGGGCGCATAGTAGTGTGTGAGCTCTGCGTTTATTCCTTTGAAGTCTCTTGCATTCCCTTTTTCATTAGAATCCTCCCTGCATATGTGATACATTTCACACGAATGTGTTTTATGACCATTTGCACTATGCCACCTGCTGTGTCTCACCGTAATATTACAATGTTGATATACAGGTACAGGTGTGTGGGCTGAAGTACTGCACTGACTAACATCACGACAAACATCTTTTCTCTTTTAATTACCTTTACAGTACAGTATGGACGTAAGGTTGACACTCCCTATTGTTCCTAGTTATGGTGCTTGATGATACATTACATCACTGAATTACTTTTACATCCCACATCACCCATTTATACTTCAAACTGTCTTAAATAGCTGTATTGATTAACATATTATTTATGGTGCACCTTTCCATATGTAATAATCCTGTTTATGAATTCTGTTAGTCAACTCCACTCCAGCTTAAGTGTCTGGGTTGCTTGGCTTTCCATACCATACCTTATGTATGTATTTGCTGCAGTTGATTACATCTACATTAACTTTGCAAGAATACTTGCCTTGGATAATGGTGTTTCTCATACATGGCCATTATTTACTTCTATTTAGATATGGCAGCAAGTTGTCTTACCACAATGCAGCTGTGAGCCTGTTCTGCAGCCACAAAGGGAGGCTCCTTGTTGTGCAAAATGGCTGGGTCACATGCACAATAGATTAGGAAGGTAAACAGTGTTAGTTTAGTTGTGACATGTCCATCCTGATAATGAATCCAAGGGGTATACGGTACACATGCTGCACCATTGTTAATGTGACAAGAGGAAGACATAAGATTTTCAGAGTACAAGTTTCATTATAACCTGAGTGTGCCAATACCAACTCCTGTTGCTGTGCTAGTTTGTCACAAAGGAAAACAGCCTTTATTACTCATGTCACTTGTTTAGGTAGTTTAACAATTTATTCTCCTCCATAATCAAACTGTTGAGCATAAGGTGAATATCAAGTAAAAATATGACTACCATATTATTTGTATAAGTCAAGTATATCCCAGTCACAAATTATGTGATATACCAGATGCTACAGACTTTAGTTAACTGCTAGCCAAAAGAAAATATATGTGCTTGTTACTCTACTGAAACAGCAATTATAATTTTTATATTTTGATTAGACAACAGTCGTTCTTCTTGTACATTTCCTCCAGTCAGATTTTAAAATCCACCAGTATTTTTCAGACGCATTTGTCAGCAGACGTCATTTACATACAAAATATCTTACTGAATATGAATGTTTACATTTGGGGACAGCATTAGTCCTTTCCATTGCACAAATCTGGAGGTGAAGATAGGTTGTAGACTATTTTAGGCTACTCAAATAGTCTACAGCACAGTGGTAAAAGCAGCCACATAAATTGTACAAGTATTCAAAGCTAACAGGTAATGTGTAACTTCTTATGTGTGAGACACATCCTGCAGTGAACCTTTAAACATTAGCAATGTGAAAGTGCATGACGTTTGCATGTGAATTCCAGCGTCCTTGTATTACAACAGTCTGTAGCTGTAATTTTGGACAGCATGGCTGACATATATTCCATGTATTTTTTTTTTCATTTTTTTGATACCCTGGAATTGTTTCAAATCTATTATCTGATTTGGCAGCCCTTGGACTCGGTCAGTGCTACTCTGCACCTTGTTCCCCTCATTCAGGAAATCTACCTGTTTTCTTCCTGGACGTACATTTGCATTCACACACACTAAGTCTTATCATTCTGTTTCTGATTAAAGGATAAGTAACAGCATTAATGCCCCCGTGTGATTAATGCTCCATGTGATTAATGCCCCCATGTGATTAATGCCCCCATGTGCAAGGACTGGCAGGACTGACTGCAATGCCCAGCATGGGTCCGCAATATCACAGAACTCCTTATCAGTGTAACATCAGTTATAGAATACAGTGTGCAGTGTTGACTGTTCCCATTAGGGGTCATCACAGTGCATCATCTGTTTCCATTTCTTCCTGTCCTCTGCATCTTGCTCTGTCACACCAACCACCTGCATGCCCTCTCTCTCCACATCCATAAACCTTATCTTAGGCCTTCCTCTTTTCCTCTTACCTGGCAGTTCAATCCTTCTCCCAATATCCTGGCATCCCTCCTCAGCACATGTCCAAACCAATGTAATCTCACCTCTCTGGCTTCGTCTCCAAACCATCCAACCTGAGCTGACCCTCTAATATACACATTGCTAATCATGTCCATCCTTGTCACAACCAGTGCAAATCTTAACATCTTTAACTCTGCCACCTCCAGGTCTGACTTGTGTCTTTTCATCATTCCCACTGTCTCCAACCCATCTAACATAGCTGGTCTCACTACAATCCTGTAGACCCTTCCTTTCACTCTTACTGATACCTGTGTGTCACAAACCACTCTTGATATTCTTCTCCACCCAATCCATCCTGCGTGCGCTTTCATCTTCTTCACCTCTCTTCCATACTCACCATCACTCTGAACTGTTGATTCCAAGTATTTACCCACCTTCACCACCTCTACTCACTGCATCCTCACCATTCCTGTGCCCTCCCTCTCATTCGCACACATATATTCTGTCTTAGACCTACTGACCTTCATTCCTCTCCTCTCTAGAGCATACTTCCACCTCTCCAGGGTCTCCTCATCCTGTTCTCTACTCTCACTACAAATCACAATGTCATCCATAAACATCATAGTCCATGGAGACTCCTGTCTGAGCTCGTCTGTCAA
>NC_056749.1:820985909-821055909 GCF_019279795.1 Protopterus annectens | reverse complement strand
TGAGAGGGCATTAACTGAAATAATACAACCTAAATTAAACTAAATGGCTCACTGGCAGGACACGTCCAGAAAGGTGAACCCACTTCCGATAAGAAGCCTGTTGCTACTGGTGTCCCACAGGGCTCAGTGTTGGGACCCCCCCCTGTCTGGTATATACTTTTCTAAAGTGAAGGCCAATGTTTAGGGCCTCTGGCTCACCAAGTTTGCTGACGACTGTAAGATGGGAGCAATCAGTGAATCCCCAAATGATGTTGACATCCTACAAATAGGCCTAAAAATGACAAATGGCTGGTGCCAAAACCATAGTCTTAAGACTAAATGCTAAAAAAGGATAATCATACCCTTTGGTAAATCAGATATGCCTGCAAATTATAATAATGATAGCACACCCCTAAAAATAGACCCAGTGATGAGGGACCTAGGAACACAGATAGACAGCAACCTAAACTTTGACCAACAGGTAGCTACAGTATTAAGAAAATCCCTCTGTGTGGCTCAACTTATAAGTAAAGGCATGGGATCAAGATCAAAGGAAGTCATAGTTCCATCGTATTTGGTCCTCATCAGGCCCATAATCAAGTACAATGTTCCCTTCTGCATGTACCTAACCAGGCACTTATACCAATTGGAGAGGCCCTATATGTTTCTCATTAAAAAAATACAAAGCTAAGATACATGTCTAATGCAGACCAACTAAAGGTCTTATCATTTTACTCCATCTCATATTGTTTATTGAGAGATGACCTCTGCCTGACCTACAAGGCATTCTCTGATTCAACCCAGATGAAAATATTACATATTCACAATTAAAAGATATACAAGTGTAACATCTTCCATGGACCTGAACCTTATTTGTGACTCTAACAGAACTTGCTGGAGAGACAGAATAATTTCACAAAGGCTACCTTGTCTATGGAATAAACTTCTCATCTTCATAAAATAAAGTGCATCCCTTACTGTCTTCAAAAAGAATTTGGATAAATGTATGGGAACTTTAAGTTCACTCTCGGGGTAATGCCCATGTCTCTAATGGACAAAGAAAGTCTGTAAAATGACTCAGGGCTCCAACATCCAAAGATCCACTACCCTGATACTACCCCATCCCATATCTGGGAATTAAGATATAATATTGTCATAGCTCTCAAGGGGGCGGCCATGGTGGTGCAGCGGTTAGCGTTGCCACCTCACAGCAAGTGGTTATCCGGTTTGATGCTGGGCTGCCTTCTGTGTGGAGTCTGAATGTCCTCCCTGTGGTCACGTGGGCTTCCTCCGGGTGCTCCGGTTTCCTCCCACATCCTAAAGACATGCTGTAGGTGGATCGGATACTCTAAATTGGCCCTAGGTGTGAGTGTGTGCATTTGTGTGCCTTCTGTGGAAGGTTAGGCGCTGGGCTGGCAACTCAACACCATAAAAGAAAACTCCACTGCCAATCATGAGCAAACAGGTGATCTGCTGTGGTGACACCTAACTGGGAAAAGCTGAAAGAAGAAGATTGTCATGACACCATAAAAAAAAACTCCACTGCCAATCATGAGCAAACAGGTGATCTGCTGTGGTGACACCTAACTGGGAAAAGCTGAAAGAAGAAGATTGTCATAGCTCTCAATTGTCCAGATCTTTGCAGAATGTCCAGATTTTTTACCCTTATTTTTGATCTTTTCCTCATAATATTTGAGGTTTTCTGGAAAATCCTTAAGGATTGAAGTCACTAAATAATGGCAGATGTTTAAATTTCAGACATCATATCCTTCAGAAAAATCCATGCCAATGCAAAACATATTATTTTAGCTACTTTCATGATTAATATATGATAATGATTTGTGGGTAATCATTACATCTTCTGTCATGATTAATATATGATAATGATTTGCGTGTTATCATTCCATCTTCTGTCATGATTAATATATGATAAATATTTGCGTGTAATCATTACATCTTCTGTCATGATTAATATATGATAATGATTTGTGTGTAATCATTACATCTTCTGTTATGATTAATATATGATAAATATTTGTGTGTAATCATTACATCTTCTGTCATGATTAATATACGATAATGAGTTGTGTGTAATCATTACATCTTCTGTCATGATTAATATATGATAATGATATAATGATTTACATGTAATCATTACATCTTCTATCATGATTAATACTGTAAAGAGTTCAAAATATGGAGTGAGCAGAGGCGGGTCTATATCACATAGTTGAACTTCAATAACTCTGAACACCTAATGGTTAAACCATTATGTTTGAAGTTACAGAACTTCGACTATGGAAAACAAAAAAAGAACGGACAACAAAATAAATTGTTGTAAGCAGGGGGGCAAGCCCCCCTGCATCCCCCACATGTGGGGTTGGGCCCCCCACAACCCCCGCTACTTAAATATACCAACTCTGAGATTGTACCACATTGAACAAAATGCAAACCTCCACTTATGGAGATTTCCATTCGAACTCTCAGACTTTTACAAATTCGAACTTATGGTCTCGACCATGTGAGGCTTGAACTTGTAAAAGTTTGACTATGTGATAGGAACCCAGCAGAGGCTATACCTCTCAACTGTCCAGATTTTTTTCAGAATGTCTAGATTATTGTCTCATATTTTTCTTGTGTTCCTCAAAATATTTCTGGTTTTCTAGCAAATCATTTAGGACTAAAATCACTACATACTAAGGCACATTTACATGTCAAACTTTGCCCACCCCCACCACAATTATTTTTGGCTTTGTCCAGATTTCTTGTACTTAGATATAGAGAGGTATGAGCATGGGAAGGGCTACTGTTAGACTAATGAAGGAATATGCAGGATACTGGTGGAGACCTAACACATCCATCCACTGCTTCCCACAGTGAAAATGTGATGAGAAATAAAAATGTAATGTTTGACATAATGCTTTGTTCAATTACTTGCCGGTCTTTATCAACAGTCTCAAGACCTGAGCTCTATCTGAGCACAACACAAAGGATGTCATATTTCAGATAGTTAAATTCATACATGTAAAGAGACATTGAGAAAATTATGAAGAAATTGATTATGCATGCAACAGACTTCATAACAACAATAAGAACTGTAACATCCCATATGGTGAACATTGAACTCTGGAGCCTGTTATAGATATAAAAATAAAGTGTGATTTACTGTCACTCAGCAATGGTGCATGCTGCTAAGTGTTGCACAAATGCTGATGAGAGAAATAAAGAGTTTGGTTTATGGGCCATTTCTGTCCATGGTTATAGTGTGTGAATCTAATTTTTGAACAAATTAAAGGTGTGAAATGGAGTTGATAGGACAGTGGTGACAATAGGGATTAAACACAGGGTACAAAACTGAGGGAGGAATAAAGGAATGTGCAGGATGGTGGTTGGAGAACAGCATAGCTATCCACTTCTTCACAAGCTAACAATTTATTTGTATCAAGAAACTGAGGAATTTGTATAGTCACAACATCAAGGTTGTAGAGAGCTATCTATGGGGAATATATGTTTGTGGGACAGGTGACCTTGTCATTATTTTTTTATTGTAAAAGATAAAGAGAGAGAGGAATGTTTGAGGAGGTAGTTAGGAATAGGAGGGAGTGGTCACATAGCAAGTACAGACATACAGGATGTACAAGGCAATCAGGAAGGGTGATAGACACAAAAGGTTGGGGGACAACATGAACGGTGATAGGTACTGGACTTCAGAGGTATATCCCAACATAATATGAGTACAGCCAGAATCTAGTTCTCACCCTCTGTACTTTCACCACAGTTTCCTTTCCCAGACACTGTGGGCTGTGATGGATAGAGCAGTGCTTCTGCTACTCATTGGAGAATTTGTTTCATTCTATCAATGTGGGAACCTCGGTTTCTCTGCACTATCTCCTACCCCAGATCTGTCAGTGCTTGTTGGGTGACATAGTCATCACTATGCTGACACTACTCCTAATGAGCTCCTGGACACCAGCCCCCAAAGCAGGGCTACCTGACGCAGGTGGGCCAGGCAGTGCATGAGTTGTTTAGGCAATGCTGCCAGGTTGTGACCCAGATGAGCTGGGTGTCGGTGCCACCACATGTAGAGGGATGGCAGTCTAAGCACTTTCTGCCTGGTGTAGCTTCCTGTGCTGATGGTCATTTTCTGTTTTAACAGTAATTACAGTACAAATTTCATTAAGGAAAAATAGAGATACAGGGTGGGGGAGAAACAACACATAAAAATATCATAAATGTCATATAATTGTGATATATCCCAGGCTATGCATATTCCTACATAACTATTTAGCATTGTCACATCCACATCTGAATGTGAAGTCATACATATGTATTAATGTAGACATTAATCTCATACGTTCATAGGTTCATAGGCAGGTACTATGTTATTGGCCCTAGGCCTATATAAGCCTAGCCAAAAGGTACTCTGGCTTTCACCACCCAAGAAAATTATTTTCCTGTTCCCCTGTCAAGCAGAGCCACAGACGTGATCCCTGGGGCGAATTTCCTATCTCCCATCCAATCATCAAGATTTTTCTTGAAGAGTGCTAATGAGGAGCTTCGTTTGATATAGATAGGTAGTCTGCTCCAGAGTATGGGAGGTCTCTGGGACAGGAATCCATCCCTCCAGCTTGTTCTGTTTATTGTGGTGACAAGGTTTAGGTCCCAAGAGCATGTAGCTTAGAGGGATTGGGATTTCTTTAAGTGGAGCATGTCCAATAGCTCTGGGTTTGACATAGCTTTGTATGTTAGGCAGAGATCACCTCTGAGTAGGTGATATGCGACAGAGAAATGCTGGAGTTTTTTGAGACAGTCTGCGTAGGGCATTTATTTGAGGCCAGTAATCCTCTTTTTGAAGTATTTCTGAGGCCTTTCCAGTTGTTGTAGATGTCTTGTGAGTTACATAACAAAAGGGGCATTGTACTCTATAATGGGTCTAATGAATGACGAGTAGAGGGAAACTATGACCTCTTTTTTCCTAGATGAGAAATATTTTGTGATGAGGTGTGCCATGTAGAAGGATTTCCTGACTACTGTGGTGATGTGATTATCAAAGGAGAGACTACTGTCCACCTGTGTCCCAAGGTTTCTTACCACACTTTTGGTCTTAAGTAGACTACTGCCTATGTGGTAGTTCATGGGTACAGAGTTTTTACCAAAAGGGATGACAATGCACTTTTTGTCATTGAGCTTGAGGCCATGGCTTTGGCACCAGGCATCTGTGTCAGTGAGGCCCATGTGTAGTATGTCCACATAATTAGGAGTTTTGATTATGGCTTCTAGTTTGCAGTCATCTGCAAACCGCATTAGCCAAAGACCTTCTGTGTTAGCCTGTACTTCAGAAAAGTAGATATTAAACAGGAGAGGACCCAGGACTGAACCTTGTGGTACTCCACTTCTCACTGGTTTGAAGTTGGATTTGGAGTCTGCTACTTTCATAGTGTGGGTTCTGTCAGTGAGCCATTTGGAAACCCATCTTGTTACATAGGGATTTATACCTAGTTTAGTGAGTTTATCTAAAATTCCAGAGTGGGGGATGGTGTTGAAAGCCTTAGCGAGATCTAGATAGGCTGTGTGAACCACCTTACCCTCATCTATGGCTTTGGTGACTGCTTCAAAGAAGTCTATCAGGTTTAAGAGACATAATTTGCCTTTTAAAAATCCAAACTGGGTGGGGTCCAGAGTTTGGAGATTATCAGTGTCTTTGTTTATAAGTTCCATGATGATACATTCCATAGCCTTGCAGACTAGGCTCATCAGGCTACTGGGGCGGTAGTTCCTAGGGTCCATGGTGGCTTCCCCTTTGTGGAATGGGATAACCATTGCTGTACACCATTCAGTGGGCACAAAGCCTAAGATGA
This sequence comes from Protopterus annectens, assembly GCF_019279795.1. NCBI lineage: Eukaryota > Metazoa > Chordata > Ceratodontiformes > Protopteridae > Protopterus > Protopterus annectens. Next base: position 821,050,072 of record NC_056749.1, on the reverse strand, counting down.
GGCTATGATTGAACATGGTACTTAGGTGGAGTTCCAGTTCATTCTGTAGTATATGTAGAATTCAGCCTGGGATTTGTTCAGGTCCCATGGATGCTGTGTTCTTTGCTTCGGAGAATGTGGTTTTTACCTGTGCAGCTGTGATTACAGGAACTTTGCATTCTTATGGTATAGAGATGGGTCCATTAGGTGGTGAGAGGGGGTAGAGTTGGCACTGAACCTATCTGCCAGGATGTTGGCAATATCAGTTGGTTCTGTATATTTAGTGCCATTGTGCTGTAACTCAGAGCAGATCTGAGTGTTGCCACTGAGATTCTTGACATAGCTATAGAATATCATCATCAATATTACACACATTATGCAAATAGTTTGACTATTGCACATATGCCTTATGCATTACAAATTGTGCAATGTCTATATGAAGTGATTAAAATATTCTTATCCATTATTGATTGCGGATTCATAATTATTAAGTAATACAGACTAACTGCTGCTCCTTTGATTGAACCTACAGACATCTATATTTACTAAAACACTGGATAATGCAATGTTATAAGAATTAGATATGTATGGTTTACATCTATGGACTATGCATATTTATGTATCACTGTATCATGCAGTTATAGAACTAAGTCCATATAATTGATAACATTATTTTAAAATCATTGTTTTTATGAAAGGGCTATCAGTCATACCAGAGCCATACTTACCCCATGCATCTCTGAGGCATTACAGTCTCTCCTAATGCACCTTTCTGTTTACTTCAATCTCCGCAGAAGTTATATAAAGCAGAAAAAAATAATGATTACCTGCTTGTGTTAGCAAGTCATGGTATTGTATTGCTTGGAGATGAGATGCTATTCTTACTCAACTCAGGTGGGTAGTGGGTCTTATAGTATTACTCCCATCAGTGAAGGCAGTCCTACTTACACCTTTTCCAGTCCTGTAATGGTATATGGGATGTCATTTGCACAGGTGATAGTCTTGGCCAAGCTATTCCAAGCCTTAGCCTGCTATTGAGATTGCATAGCTGTTCTGAAGCAGCCTTTAGCTGCAATGTTTAACAAGGAGTTCAGCAGAAATCCTGGACTCTTCCTCACACCATCATTGTATCTAAATGGAGCACTAACCACACCATCACCTGCCATATCTTCTCAAAGATATCAGGAAAAATGGCATGGAACCAGAACTCAATTCAGATCTCATGTGAACTAGATTGCGCAGAGTGATGGACAAGCTATTGAAACATGTTTGTGTGACAGATAGCCCGCTATTGAAACACATTTGTGAGACAGATAGCCCACTATTGAAACACGTTTGCTATTGAAACACATTTGTGAGACAGATAGCCCGCTATTGAAACACGTTTGTGTGACAGAGAGCCCGCTATTGAAACACGTTTGTGAGACAGCCTGCTATTGAAACACATTTGTGAAACAGATAGCCCACTATTGAAACACGTTTGTGAGACAGATAGCCCAGAAATGAAGTAGAATGACAAGTAAGTAGAATTGTAAGTAGAATGTCTTCAATGTCCACGTTAGGTGAGAAACATGGCAGTAAGACCTTGGCCATGTGTGCTAATCGGTGTATGTATAAATGTTCCACAAGTCCAGCAACTGCTAGGTAATGGTGACTTGGTGATATCTCAGTTACATTTCAAAAGATAAATGGCCACCTCTGCATGTGTACTTTATGATGGTTGATAGAATTCGTATCATGAACATTGTCACAAACAAATATGATGTGAAAATCTCCTTGATCTTACTGCTGTCATTCAGTGTTGTCATTATGTGATTTTAACGACTTCACTATGCCATGGTGCCTCATAAAATGTTAAACACTTTGAGTTAGCACCCAAGAAATAAATACATGACAAAAATAAACTTGAACTTCTTTATGCCGTGTATTAACTGTGAATGCCACAGGAGAACTGACATTGTAATCATGTAAGTTGCATTAGACAAGTCTGAAAATGACTGGATGTAGAAGTACTTCTGGCAACCCTGTAACTTTTGCACTTTTATGTGTTCCTTTATTGGAGGAATATTTTGTAGCAAATATGTTCCTGTGAAAAAATTATCATTGCATTTATTTTTCTAATATCTTCTATGCTAACTAATACATGCTGAAGCCAAGATGAGTTTTTGCAGTAGGACATGAAGTGCCAGTTTTTGACCTTTACTCATGCACACTAGGAGTGCTCCATGATAATTGTCAGTACAACAAAGGGTCAGTTTTACAGATGCTGACATTGTTTATAATACATACAGAGGAAGGGGACATACAAAGTTTACAGAAGGCGATGTTCTTCACAGCCTATCTCATTAGAATGTACACTTGTGGTAATGAAGATTTTATTCTGCTGAAGCCATGGTCATGCATATTTTTAAAATTGTGTTGCCATGGTCTTTATAGTTCCCCTGAATCATTATTTGCTAATTGTACTGCCTCATACTTTTTCACAAATATCACATTTATCTTGTTTCGCATCCATTATACACACCAGTGCTGCGACATTCACACTTTAAAATACAAGTGTAGTTCGGGTAGCTCAGGTTCAAGTACAGAAAAAAAAGATATATTACAAACCCTAAAGGTAAGCTGCCCATAATGTGGATTCAACCCCTGCACTACTTGGCTTTTATTCATAATATACTTTATTAGCCATTCCAAAGACATTAGTCCAGAGCATTTCTCCCCAGGCCTCCACTAAAATAGGCTCTGTCCTAGTCAGACTTTCCCGGTCAATGAATGCTCAATAAAATAAAATAAATAAAATTAACATACTGAGTCATTGATAAAGTTACATATCAGGTGTATTTTCTGCATTCAGTCCCATCCAATGTGCTAACTAAGGCATACTACCACCGGTTTCATTTGAGCAAAAGACATACACACTATGATTTACAGCCACTTTGACATCACAGGCACATAATCTTACAAAATTTTAACTAATGTGTGTATCAAGGTTCTCGCCTAAGTAAATGTAACTGAAATCTTCCTAGTGAGGCTTTATTGTAAGTGTACTTCTCATTAGCAGGAGAGATAAACAAAGTAATTTAACATGCAGAACTGTTAATGACTCACATTTTCAAGGCATTCCCTCGCACAATGTTCTAAGTTGTCTTACATTTATACTTAGAATACCTCTATCAGCTGGAATGGGTGTGACTAAGGACATCTGGCATTGAGGTACAATGACCCCCTCCACATGGTATGGCCATACTGTTTTGTCTTTAGTTATATATATAGATATGTATATATAAGTGTAATGCTTAGTTGCTTTTGCATGTGTTGCTGCTTTATTCAGGTGTAGGTACTATATTGTAATTATTTATTTGTATTTTTTTCTATTTTTTGTATTTTTTGTGTATTCAGTGGTGGATCTTGCATGCCTGATGTTAGAACATCAGTGGTCTCTGATGAGGATAGTGGTGAGATGAACAGGCGCAGTTTGGGGTTGCAGAGGGTATGTCTAACATGCAGGAAGTGGATCCGACATCTTTTCTACACAGTCTGGACAAAGTCACTGTGTCTACACATACCCAAGGCACAGAACCATCTGAGAGTGGACAGGTAGATGGGGGCATGTTTGATTAGGGTAATGTGGTTACCCCAGTTGCAGAGCTTGTGAAATCTCCACCTAGCCATGGGTGAAGTACCACACACCGGGGTGTCATTAGAAGTACTTAGAGGAGGCATGCTCACTGCCATCTCCCTGAAGCTGATGTGTCAGTATTTGCCACCCAAAATAGTTGCAGGGCTGTTGTGGTGTAGGCAAGTTTCACCAGGGCCTTGAGAGAGATAGTCAGTGTACTGCATGTTGTGCATTCTGACATATGAGACTGAGTGAACTATATATGTGACTCCTTGGATCAGATGCATGGCACACTGGACCATGCAATGTCTTCTATGTGATGTCTACTGCAGAGGGTCAGCAGTGAAGAGCCCTAAAAGTCAGTACATCATCAGATGTTAGAGGAAGTGTGTGTGACATTGGTATTACTTCCACTGCTACATGAGAGGAGGATGTGTCCACACCCAGATGTGGTCAGCCCCTCGGTCACAGTCATGGACTTAGTCATGATTACAGTTCATCCAGCAGGCATTTTTCATGTTCTGGTGGCACTGCAACTTCTATCGACGGTCATGGAAACAGCAGTGGAACTCATGGTAGAAGTAGTTATTGGGGTCGGGTGCATCAAGAATGAACTGGACTCTCTTCCAAACATAGCTTACACCTGTCAAGAATGTTAGAGTGTAGTGCTTGCACAAATTCTTTGGCTGTGTTCCTACAGGACCACACAAAGTACACCTTGTATTGACCATGACACCTCGTACACAGTTTTCATATTTTTCAAAACTGGCATCTTTACTGGCCCTGACAGTGCACACTTGCTCTGATCTCATCTCTCACATGCACAAACACTTTTTTTTCTGTCAGGCCTGATCACCTGTAATCCCCCATTCCACCCCCACCACACACACAGACTGTGCCAGTTGTGATGACTGTGCCCTGACTGAGCCCTCCCCCTTTGCAAGGTTCTGTGACTTATGGTTGTCTATGTCTGAAGTATAGAGTAGCCAGTCAATGATTGTTTAGTCAAGTGCCTATTTTCATCAGGACTTGTATTAACCTCCAGTTTGTTTTTGTTTGCTTAAGTTCAACAGTGTTAGTAGTTTTAATGTTCACACTAGTAGTAGTTCACCGACTCATAGGTGTTTACTAGGCTAAGGACCATAAGGGTCTTTTTAAGCCAAGCCATGCATCCCAAATCTCTTTGGCTTGGGAAATGAAACTTTTACAGGTTGCCTGTGTCCATTAGAGACATAGGTGACAAGTAGTAAGTATTACTATTGATAGTGACAGTAGGGTTAGTAGTAATATTAGAAGTAAGTAATAAGTAATATCAGTAGTGCTAATTGTAATATTAATAGAAGTAGCAGTAGTGTCACTAGCAGAAGTAGTAATCATAGGTAGTAGTAGTAGTTGCAGTAGTGGTAGTAGTAAGTTTAAGTAAGTAGTAGTTGTAGTAGTAGCAGTAGTAGTTATAGTAGGCAATAGTAGTAGAGGTAGTAGTAGCACTAGTAGTAGTAAGTTTAAATAAGTAGTAGTCATAAGCAGTAGTAGTGGTATTAGTAGTAAGTAGCAGTTATAGTTGTAGAAGACGTTATAGCAGTAGTAGCATTGGTAGTAGTTTTAGTAGTGGTAATAATACTAATAGTATTAGTAGTAGTAGATTTAAGTAAGTGGTAGGAGTACTATGTGTTGTAGTAGTAGCGGTAGTATTAGTGGTGGTAGGGGCAGTTGCAATTGCAGTAGTAACTATCAGTATTTGTAGGAGAAGAGGATTAGTAGCAGTACTAGTTATACAGTACTATTACTTATGTTTTACAGTGTGCTCAACCCTTTGTGCTGTGATTTCCCTAATCCTTGCTGGGTTGTCTAACTTGGGCTACTTATGACTGTTGCACAATTGTGAGCAAGCCAGGCATGCTACTGTTGGACTGCAGCTTCTCATTTGTTTATTAATTCTCTTTTCATTTGTAGTTATAAAGTTTTACAACTATGTCATCGACCTGTGCAGATGATAGTGATGGTGACATTCCCCTACCCCTGCGGCTTTGTTTGACATGGGGCTGCTTAGGCTGATTCCTGAATCACAAACAGTTCAGTTCTTGCTGCACATCATGCAAACAAGCTCATCATAACATGTTCGCTTTCCTGAATTCCATCAGTGGTGTTGAACTTTTCTGTCTGAGATTCTTAATTAAACTATGCATAACCCAGTGTTCATTAGTCGCCATGCAAATGGTTTGAGAATTCAATGATAATTGATAATGCCTACTTTCTTAGCTATGAGCTGCCCCATGCAACAGACTCCAGTAAATTAGCATCGTGCAAGCCAGCAGTGCTTGTCAATGAATCACAGGCTTTGTGTTTTAGTATAATATGAAACTTAAAGGTGTTACTGATTAATGTTAGGGACCTAAACAAGAAACCCCACACCCTACAACCTCTACTCACTTTTAAGAATATAGACATCTGTGCCATTACTGAGACATGATTTAAATCCACAGAAAGTACTCCAGCAGTGCATGACTTCAGTTTCTTCCATACATTTAGACCACCTGATACACAGACAGGGACAAAAGTTGGAGAAGCCTCAATCTACATCAACAAGTATAACAATATGTTGATTAAACAGGATGATGCCCTGGAATGTATCCATGTGCAAATAACCTCAGACATCCTGTATCATATCTTGGCACGTTATAAGTCACCCTCTATGTCCATAGAATCCCATAGCTCGTACACAGACCTACCGGAGATACTCACCATTAAAACAAATACCCTATTCATGGGAGACTTTAACTACCCCTCTATAGACTGGGAAACATACACTACCTCTTACTCACAGGCACAATGATTCCTAGACTTTATTAACAGAAATACCCTTGACTAAATAGTATGCACACCCACTAGCAGTTCAAACATATGGGACCTGGTACTTACAAATATGGGAGAGCACTACACCCCCAACAGTGTCATGTCCTCACTGGTGAGGCTGGACCACAAAGTTGTCTCCTTCAAAACAAAAATCAGTTCAGCAACTCCTGCAAACCATTTAACAGTTAGGAACTATTCCAAAGATAGCTACATCCTGTTAAGGGATAGCTTGTCAAAATTCAAACCCTGCGTGCACAGCAACCTGTGCAGAATTGTTCACAGAGATCCTGTACAACCTTGTAAATGGCTGTATAGAGGCTGCTGTACCTACTAGAAGTAAAATCAAAACAAACTTTAAAGACAAAACATATTCGTGGAATTCTAGCCTTATTATGGTATATAACAAAAGGAAAAAAGTTATGGCTAATATTGGGAAGAACAACTCCAGTAATGATAGGAGCTCTTTAATTAAACTAAACAGGGAACTTTAAGAACTAATTAAATCCAACAAGACCAATTACAAGGTCAAGATGGCCTTACAGAATAAAACGACCACAAGGTCTCCTACAGCTATGTCCGAAACTTCAAAGGCATCAGTGTGCCAATCTGATGGTAAGTGGTGACGCCTTCACTGCGCAGAATGACATAGGGAATTTGATGGCTGATAAATTCAGTTCAAAGTTCGCCCCCATCCCCTCATGCTTCCTACCATGAAATATTTACTAGCATAACCCCTCAACTACTAACAGGCAGCAGGTCTTGGCAGCACTCTCTAAGGTCAAAAACACAGCCTGACTGGGCCCCGACAATATCCCAGGATGCCTCCTAAATAGCTTGAAACAAGAAATATTTTGAGTCACTTTTCAATTAGAGCCTCTAAACAGGCTTTCTACACAGAGAACTGAGGACTGCAATCAACTGAGCCCAGAAACTGCAGACTCATTACTCAACTAGTCTAATATTCAAAGTCATTGGAACAAATTATCATGGAAATGGTCAGCAAAGACATAAGCAACCTTGTTCTTAAAAGTATTCAATTGCATTTATTCTGCTGCATTTATTACTGTTTGTTAGTAGCCTGATTAAATTGTAACTGTTATTCTAAGCCTTTTGATTTAAGCACTTGAGCTTCAAGCCAGTTGTTTTATATTAAAAAGGTTTGTGGTTTGCACTCTTGTGGCAGGAGAGGTAGCTTACATCCTTCTAAGTTAGGAGTTGCTGGTTGAAGGCTTAGTGTATGTTATTCTAAACATGTCTTAGGTCTGGTTTAAGCACTTGGGCTTCAGGCCAGTTATTTTACATTAAGAAGGTTTGTGGTCTACACTCTTGAAGGAGAGGATACATTCTGCCCTTCTGAGCTGGGAATTGCTGGTTAAAGACTTATTGTGCCTGCTTATTTGAACTGTTGTTTCTTTCTGAAATCGGTGCACCTTGTTTGCTGTAGCATAAATTAGATTCAGACCTACTCCTTCTAGACTTTTGTTTCTCTCTCTTCTCCTCTCTTGTATTTCTACATTAATCCCTTCTAAACTCTTGTTATACTTCCTTCTCTCCGGATTATTGACACTAACTGCTAATCTTTAGCATTTTAAATTTTGATGCTACTACTGACCTAGTATATTTTTGTGTGCGCCTTAAGTATTTGTTGTTCTTATTACTAAATGTATATTCTTATTGTACTTACATTTTTTTTTTTTTTTTTTTTTTTTTATTAATATGTCTCGTAGTATAGATTTATGTGTGGAGCTTTTCTCCCCGGGCCTCTACTGAAAATGGACATATATCCAGCTAGACTAGCCCGGTTAACAAATGTAAAATTAAATAAATCAATAAATAAATACTGAATATAGCTTTGTTTGTGCAACTTGAGCACTAAATCAGGCCATCTTTTTTGCAGGAGTGTGCAGTTAGAACTTGTCTGATTGAAGACTGCTGGAACAGGGCTCAGTTTTGAGCTTTTTTACTGGTTAATTGGTTAGTTTGTTTAAACCAGTTTGCTCTTGTTTGCTTACTGATGTATTTTTGTGTATATTTTCTCCTGTGTTTACTTGACCTAAACAGAGTTTAAATATCTTTAGCATAATCTGGTTACAGGATTTGACCTAAACAGAGTTTAAATATCTTTAGCATAATCTGGTTACAGGATTTGCTGTATTCAGATCTGTTTGTGTGATTCCTGTGTTGCCTGCTATGCCATCTTGTGTTGGCCAGGGCCTGCCTGCAGTTACTGGGAGTAAGTGAACTGGTTGGAACTGGCCTGGCATAGGATGTTGAGCTAAGAGCTCAGGGGCAAGGGTTGATTGGTCAGTTCTACTGTTTCTATTTTACTTTTGTTTTTGTGGTACTTAAACCCAGCATTTGCATGAGTTTGAGCTTGTTTTCCCATTGCACACCACCACTGTGCTGTTTTAACCCTTTGTGAGGTATCTCAGTTGCATTTTTCCCTTACCAGCACTCCCGTGAGTGAGGCCCTCACCTGCAGCTACTGTACTGATTTTATCCAGCCATACTCTATAGCCCATCTAATAGGCACTCTCCTCAGATAGTACCCCCTCTACTATCCCTGAGCTCTTTTCCACAGATTCTGATAACCATGGACTAACAATTTCCTATGATTACTCCTGTTAGTCTGGTTAATATGGGCATCCTGAGACAGTGTAGCAACTGCCTTATGTACACAGACAACTCTCTACTACTACTATCACGTAGGAACACAATATGTGAGAGATGCAGTCACATTAAGAACCTAGAACCCTTGCTGTCTCAGTCACAAGACAGTACATCTGGCACTGAGAAGGTTGTCTGCACAAACACTACTAACACCACACCTCTAACACCAGCCACATCTGTACAACACACTCCTACATATGTGGAAGTTCTCAACAAAAACATACCTAAACAAAAGAGACCTCCGAAGCAAAAACACACACGCACATTGCAACCCACAGCACCAAACATTACACATAGTACACACGTCTGTGTCTCACACCCTCTAAGGCCCAACCACAAACCCAACACACTAGTCATAGAGGACTCTATTGTGAGACACACACATTTGCCCCTCACCAGGCTAGACAAGGAGAAAGTTACAGTAAGTTTGCTTGTCAGGTGCTAGAATCCACCATATCATGCATGGACTCAAGCCTATTAACCACAGGTACTGTTATGACTCTGTCATAGTCCATGTCGGTGTGAATGACTTCAGACGTACCTCTCTGGACTATATGATGAGCGACATGATTGAGCTTGCTGAGTATGTGCCCAGGCAGGTATGTCCCTAGCCTTAAGCAGCATCCTGCCCCCACCCAGAATGATACCTCAATACAATCAGAAAATTATTGATTTTAACAATTGGCTTAGTTTCTGTTGTCATTCCAAGGGAATCCAGTACCCGATAGTCTGGGAGGACCTGATTGACAGAACACAATGCTTTGCCAGAGATGGCCTTCATCTGTCTCCCCTGGGCTTTAGGCTTATGCCAAAGGTTCTTGCCTCCCCATAGTGTGTTTTTAGGCAAAGTCATGACCACAGAATTACCAACATGAAAAATTCTTATAAATGAAATGTAAAGGTCATGCTGCTAAATGCTAGGAGTCTTATCATGAAACTGCACTCATTGCAAGCATTCCTTGCCCTGGAGGATGCTGACATTTATGCAGTCACTGAAACCTGGTTCAAAGCTGTGGACAGCACCCCAGCCTTACCAGGTTACTCATTCTACCTTACTTTCAGACCCCAAATGGAGGGCTACAAATCCAAAGGCGGTGGGGTTTCAATGTTTATCAAAGACACACACCTCCAGGCTGGTCAAATGGTATGACACACAGGAGACATTCCAAGTGCAGTTAACTGTTGATAAAACACCTATTCAAATCATAACTCACTACAGACCCCCAACCATGACTCAGGACACCCACTGCACCTATCATAGCTCACTACAGACCCCCAACCATGACTCAGGGCAACCACTTCACCTATCTGGACTTACTTGAATCCATCAAGATTCAACCATCTACCCTGATCCTGGGTTTCTTTAACTACCCAACCATAGAGTGGAACATATTCTATCCCAAACATGAATCCCTAGAGATTCCTCAACTTCGTCAATGCCAATGCATTGGATCAGCTGGTCAACACCCCTACGAGAGGTGAAAATATCCTGGACCTGGTGTTAACCAACATGAGTAGCCAATGTAGCACTCCTACAGTGTCATTCTCCTTGTTAAGATCTGATCATAAAGCGTTCACTTTTGAAGTCACCATGTCCCCTGAACCCGTCCCCCTTGTCAGAGTCAAACGAAAAAACTTTTCCAAAGCTGACTACAGTCTCCTCACAGCAGGTATAAGCAGTTTCAAAGCCACTGTCCCTTCAGCTGGAACTAACACTAAGGTCCAAGCCTACACCAAAAAACTATATGAGCACCTACATAGCTGTATGGACTCAGAAATACCTAACAGGAACAAATCATCTTCCTCAAGGAAGAGTAAACCTGTCTGGTGGACAGCAGCAATAAACTAACTCTATAACAGAAGGAAAAAAATTCTGTCCAGGGCCAAGAAAGTGCAGGTGCCAAGTTGGAAGTAATCTCTCCATTGCCTGAACAAGCAAATAGGGTAATTGATGAAATCCTCTAAGGCTAACTTTGAGCCCAAATTGGCCACATCCACCAAAGACAATCACAAGGCCTTCTTCACATATGTCCATAACCTCAAAGGCAACACCAAATCTGCTCTGAATTGGTGGTCAATAACACCACATACACAAATGCCATAGATATAGCCAATCTCCTGGCAGACGGATTCAATAAAAACTTCACCCCCCCCCCGTCCCCTCCATCAATAAACCAGGACATCCCAAGCACCTGCCCCCCTCCCCTCATCAGCAGGGAGAAATTCCTTAATGCCCTCTCAAAAGCAAAAAATACAATCTCTGTGGGACCCAATAACATCCCTGGCTGTATCCTACATGAACTCAGGCATGAGCTCTCAGCTCTGTTTAGACACCCCTATTCAACCAAAGCCTGAGCACAGGCTTCATCCCAGCTGAGTGGAGGACAGCCACTGTAATCCCTCTACACAACGGTGGAGTGTCCACTGACCCAGGCAATTATAGGCCCCTCAGCCTAACTAGCCTGGTCTGAAAGGCCATGGAATGCATTACCATGGACCTTATAAACAAGGAGATTGACAAACTCCAAACACTTGACCCCACACAGTTTGGTTTTGTCAAAGGGAGATCATGCTTGTTAAACTTGGTCGACTTCTTTGAAACAGTCAACAAAGCCACGGATAAAGGAATTTGGTGCACACCAACTACATTGACCTAGCCAAAACCTTTGACAATATTCCCCAATTGGGCATAATAGATAAACTCTCCCAGCTAGGCATCAACCCGTACATTACCAGATCAGTAGCTAACTGGCTCACTGATAGAACCCACTCAATCAAATTAGGGGAAGCCACCTCTAGTAGTAGACCCATAATGAGCGGAGTACCCCAAGGATCAGTCTTGAGGCCTCTACTGTTTGGGATATATTTATCTGAGGTGCAAGCCAAAACCAATGGTCTGTGGCTGACCAAGTTGGCAGATGACTGTAAGCTGGGCGCTATCTTAAAATCCCCTAGTAATGTGAACATCCTCCAAGAGGACCTTACCCAAACTAATAACTAATGCAAGAAGCATGGCCTCAAACTGAATGTCAAGAAATGCATCATTATCCACTTTGGGGAAAATGTCATATGCACTAATTATCACATTAATAACAACATACTAAGCATGTGATCAGTTGTGAGGGACTTGGGCACCCAGGTTGATAGCAACCTGACTTTTGACCACCACATTGCCTCAGTTGTACACAAGACTTTCTATATGGCCCACCTCATAAATAAGGTTATTTCATCCAGGAACAAGGAGGTCATAACATTCCTGTATTCCTCCCTTATCAGACCCATTATTGAGTACAATGCCCCCTTCAGCATGTACAGTACCTTGCTAAGCACATGCAGCAGTTGGAGAGACCAAAATCCAGGCTCTGAAACACCTATCCTATACAGATAGGCTAAAAGCCCTGTCCCTCTACTCAGTCTCATATAGACTGCTCAGAGGAGACCTATGTCTGGCATACAAGGCCATTTCAGACCCAGCCTTGATGAACTTGTTACATATCCATAAGACAAACTGGACTCGCGCAACCCACATGCAAGGCCTTAACCTGGTATGTGACGTTAATAGAACTTGGTGGTGGGATAGATTTGTGTCCCAAAGTCTCTCCCATCTGTGGAATAGAGTCCCTTTCCATGTCAAACAGAGTACCTCTTTAGTCCTTTTTAAGAGGAACCTGGATGACTGGATGGGAAACAGAAAATATACCCCTGGGATCACACCTGTGTCCTTGCCAGACAGGAAAAACAGGTGCTGCCTTTGAGGGAACATGGGCAAAATTCTTGGCTAGGCTTATAATGGCCTCCAGGCCAATAGCCTAGTATCATCCTATGAACCTATATGTGTGATGCATAGAAAATCTGTACAGGAATAAGTATTTTTTAGAGGTTTTCCTTCCTTCGCCTAACATGTTTTTCACATAGAGCTATAACAGTTTTTAACAATATGGAACGCATAGCCCTGCACATCCCCCATTTATTTTGCACTTATTTTTTATTTGTTGACCAGGTAGGTTGACTGGCCACATTAACCCTTACTGTCACTTGAAAACACATATAATGAATCATTATATATAACCACATTAAATACAAAAAGGGCATAAATATATTATGAGAATAGAGGACAATGGAATACATGTAACAATAGAATAAGACAAATAAATACATTATGACTACACTGAGATTAGTAACACTAGTGTGTATATACAAATAATGAGTTTGTTATTATTCCACATTTATATAATAGAAAATATAACACCATATATTAAACAAATTAAGTTATAATGCCAAGGTCAAATAATTCACTTATAAAGATTTGAAGCCAAATAGGAACATGTATGAGAGGTGTACCTCTAAGGATACATTTTAACTACCCCTTATTTTCAGGGCTGTCCCTGTTTTGACTCAAATTTTAGCTCTCTCCCTCCTAATATCTCCTAATATTGGTGACTTTTGGGGAAGGTGGTGAATTACACTTGAAAGATAAAGACACTAAATTAGAGTTATAGACTTACTTCTGAAAATGCATATTAATTCACATTCTCATATTCTGTCAATAGCTCAAGTTAATTGTACTATATTTCAAAAGTGTCCCTGATTGTCCCTGCTTACATCTGGATTTGTCCGTGATTCTATTAAAACTTGTCCCTGATTGGTTAAGAACTGTGCCACAAGGGCGTATCATGTATCAGAATGATAGGTATTTACGACAATATTAAACCCTAGTGTAAGCTGCTCTGGTGGCTTAGAGGGATATGGTCCTGACTGTGGCCCATCTGTACTGGGTTAGCTTAGAAAAGGGGCATAGCTTTTATAGTGCCTAGTACCCCACCTCCCTAGCTCATTATTTGAAGAGCAAAGAAAAAAAGACCTTCTACTTGTCCTGAACAACAACAACAACAACAATAATAATAATGATAATGATGATGATGATAATAATAATAATAATAATAATAATAATAATAATAATAATAGAAATAAGGACCACAATCTGATGGCTGATAATCCTGAAATACAGGGCAAAACCAGGTAACCAGGTCCTGTTTCAGCATCCCTCCCAAGCACTTAAAAAAAAAAGTCTGCTATCAGGTACATGGGACTCCTGAAATGCAAAAGACAGTCAGATCCTGTTTCTGAGCCCTTCCCCCAACTACCCCTTCCACAGATATTAGCAGAAGAAAAAAAAACTTTTCTTTTAAACTGTAGCAATAGCAAGTAGATGTTACAGTTTACACCCTGCATGGAACACAGCAGTGCTCAGGTTTTAATTAAAAAAAAAAAAGAAACAGACTTTTTTTTTCATTTAAACTGTATCAAACTGCTTGCTACATATGTAGGAGAAACAGAGTAGGTGAAAAAGTGCAAACCCCACCATATTGAAGATTGACAGCAATGATTCCCAAACCTCCAGGATGTGCTTACGATCCTCTGTGGCCCTGGCTAAAATCTGGACATTGGACTAGGATTGATAGGAGTGATAGTAGACCCCAAGAAGGATGTGGGGCACTGTAGCAGCTGTTAGAGTGACAGAAGAGTGGAAAAATAATAAAAAAAAAAAAAATATATATATATATATATATATATATATATATATATATATATATATTACCGTATATAATACTAAAGTATATTGCTTTTGATGAAAAAAAAATTATGTTGTTTTTGCTTGAAATTCTGTTGATACAGATGTGCCTTTGAAATTTTTATTGGACCTGGAAATCCCTACAATGTCATCATGAAAGACTGAATCCACAATGCCTCACTATCTGAACATTTGTCTAGGTTACTGTATTTCAATGTTAAATGCATCAGTGGGAGTTTCTATCACTGTTGGGGACAGTTATCAAATCTCATCTTAATACTAGAATTTTGGACCTAAAAAATTGCTTAGTGTATTAATCATGGGCTTATCCTTAACACTAGAAATGCAGCTTAACTTCCTTTCGTTAATCCAGCATCACTACTGCTTAAAATATAGGCAACATTCCACTTAAATTTGACACAATCATCAGGGTCTAGGGTACATATATTAAAAACAGACTCACCTTTGACAATCATGACTTTTTGATAGTTAGAAAATACTTCCTCCCTGCACATCTTATCCTTTGAGCATCTCCTCAAGGTCCATAAATTGTACAATCCCACTTTCTTCATCCCTTATTAGGCTCGTCATCGAATATCAGCTACCTCACCAAGTACCTAAACCAGCATGACAGACCTCCAAGTTTCCTTACCAAAAACATGTCAGATCTGTGAATTGTTAGTTCCTCTGATAGACTAAATGCTCTGTTGCTCTTCTTATTGAGATATACACTCTTAGAGAGTGATCTCCTTGTAGCTCTTCATGCAATGAATGACCCAACACTCTTTGAATTCTTTCATCTAAACTCTTTGAATTCTTTCATCTAAATAGAAAAAAAAGAAATGAAAAAGTGGCAAAATAAGCACCCATTCTAGAACCCTAAACTTACGGTATCACATCAACAGGTCTAGATGGAATGATACATACCTAGTCCGAGTTATAAGTAAGCACCCATGCTAGAGCCCTAAATCTACGGTATCACATCAACAAGTCTAGATGGAATGATACATACCTAGCCCGAGTTACAAGTAAGCACCCATGCTAGAGCCCTAAACCTACGGTATCACATCAACAAGTCTAGATGGAATGATACATACCTAGCCCGAGTTACAAGTAAGCACCCATGCTAGAGCCCTAAACCTATGGTATCACATCAACAAGTCTAGATGGAATGATACATACCTAGCCCGAGTTATAAGTAAGCACCCATTCTAGAGCCCTAAACCTACGCTATCACATCAACAAGTCTAGATGGAATGATACATACCTAGCCCGAGTTATAAGTAAGCACCCATGCTAGAGCCCTAAACCTACGGTATCACATCAACAAGTCTAGATGGAATGATACATACCTAGCCCGAGTTATACTCCACTTCTGGTAAGCTGCCTTAACCTATCATAGTACTTCCTCGCACGTTTTAAACCTGGATGACTAGATGGGTGATCACAAATTTTCACCAGGAATATGTGGAAAAAGTATACTTATTTGGGGGTACTGCTAGTTTCTCACCAGTCCTGGGTGATGTGCCTGAGCTTCATGATGGACTTTTTTGTCTGTCAGCTTAAGAATCTATGAACATGTGAACCAGACTAACACAAGTTATCAGCGAAACCTTGTAGGTTGAACACCTTACAATGACAATTAATGCATGTGGAACTATAGCTGTGAAACCATAATTTAAGCTACTATCCTGAAGAACTAATTTGTCTTTCATTATCCTAATGCTTTGTAGAGGTATGTAAATTATTTCCTAATATCTAGTATGGCATCATTTTGTGGGTGCAGATTTACAGAAAAATTAAGTAGAAAGTGAAACTAAAACTCAAGCATCACATGGTTAATTTCATTATTTACAACTCTAGCATTAGTTGAATGATAGGAAATAAAATTAATTGTTAAACAAATATGATTCAGAAAGTGACCAATACAGTTTAGGAGAAAATACTTCTCTATCTGACTTGAAATTACAGTAGGGCATTTTCTCAGATGACAAAATGCAGAAATTCAAAATAACACACTTCTTATCTCTGTGTCTCTCAGCTTTCTAGTGTTCATGAAAAAAAATCAGAAAGGACTTCAGTTTCTCTCTCTCTCTCTCTCTCTCTCTCACACACACACACACACACACACACACATACATGTTATATATAAAGCTATATATATATATATATATATATATATATATATATATATAAATAATATACATATATATATATATATATATATATATATACATATATATAAATATATATATATACATATATATATATATATATATATATACATATATATATATATATATATATATATATATATATATATATATATATATATATATATATATATATATATATATATATATATATATATATATATATATATATATATATAAAGTCCCCTAGAGGTGATCGACTCAATGGAAAGTTGAATGTCATATGGTCAAGACCAGTGGGGGGATTCAATAAACTCTACATGGTAAAAACAAAATTCAGATTGAGTAAGTGTCATACATGTGCACCCCTGTGCAAACAAGGTACACACCATGGCATGCTAATTACAACATAAGCAGCTGAACTGCATGCTAATCAACCAATCCAACATGGTTTAGCTATTCAACAAGCTATAAAGCATCCCTGTAGACTCTGTGCTGGTTTTTCCTGCAAATTCCTAAACTTTTGGAATACAGCCATGGAAAGGAATTGACATGGACAGAATGTTATAGGCTATTGCTGCTTTAATCCACTTGTATGTGCTACATGCTGAAACCAATGCTGCTGCTGCTAGCAATAGGCCTAAGCCAAGAAGGAGAAGAGTTTGTAGGCCCCCATTTAACTTTTCAGCCTACATGATGTGGAAATTGTAGAGTTCTACAGGGTGGAGAGAGACATACTACAGGAACTCTGTGTGACTTCTGCCATCCTAAACTCAGAGAAAGAGCCAACAGAGGGGAACTCATCCCAGTGGAGACTAAGGTATACGTAGTCCTTAGAATCTTAGCTACAGGTACCTTTCAGAGACCAACAGGGGATATGTTGGGGGTGTTGCAGGCATCAGCATCCAGGATCCTCCTCCAATTTCTAAATGCTATGCTCCACCATGCCAGTGACCACATATATTTTTGCCATAGTTCTGAGGAGAAGGCCAGAAATATGCAGGAGTTCTATCATATAGCACACTACCCTCAACTATTGGGTGCCATAGATTGCACACATATAGAAATGAAGGCACCACCTGGGAACAGGGTAGGCTCTATATAAACAGAAAAGGATACCATTCTATCAATTGCCAAGTCATGTGTAATGCCGAGGGAATTATCTTGAATGTGTGTGCTGGCAACCCTGGCAGTTACCATGAATCACTTGTCGGGCTACCTCATAACTGATCCAGATGTTTGTTATTGGAGATATCCCACAGGATCATTTACTGGGGGATGCAGGCTATGTACTGGAACCGTGGCTGATGACACCCATCAGAAATGAATACATATCCAC
Organism: Protopterus annectens; assembly: GCF_019279795.1. Classification (NCBI taxonomy): domain Eukaryota; kingdom Metazoa; phylum Chordata; order Ceratodontiformes; family Protopteridae; genus Protopterus; species Protopterus annectens. Next base: position 821,031,887 of record NC_056749.1, on the reverse strand, counting down.
AGAACACCATAATGAGGCACATACTCAAACCAGAAATATCATAGATCATGTGTTTGGGCTACTGAAGTCACAGTTCCAGTGCCTAGATACATCTGGGGGAACATGCAAGTACAGTCCATGGACATGTACGAAAATATTCACAGTATGTGCCATGCTACACAACATCATCCTGAGGTAACAACTTCACCTTTCTATTGGCTAAGAGAAAATGCATAGCACACTCATGCACTACCTAAGGGCCTAAAACCTTTATCCTACTCGCATACATATAGTAACATTGATGCCAGGTAACTCACACAAGTGTTACCTCCCCATTTATTGGCTGTGTACTGCTTGCATCAGACTGTCAGCCCTGTACTAAAACTGTGGCAACTACTGCATTTTACAAGGCAAGTTCTGAACCTGGACTGCATTGTTTAATAATATGAATGTGTGACATATCCTTGTATTTCATTAGTTGGCATGGTAAGCAAGTAAAAAGTGGGCATTCTATATTGAACTTAATTAACATGTGACAGCAGGGACTTATTTGACATATATGCATCCATTACTAAGTAGTAGGCCTCAAGCATCAAAGATTCACACAGTCATACCTCTAACAAGTAGTGATGGTCACTGCATGCCCTCAGTTGAGCACCATACATTTGTACTGGTAAATGATTAAAGTGAGGGACGTTAGAAAGTAATGATTCACATTGCAGTTTCCAACTTCACAACCCTCACAACAGCATTCACTATAAAGTTGGGAAATGTTGATGCTCTCATCTGTTTCACTTTCCAAGGCCATTAAAAGTCAAAGGTACAATTACCAGTTCAACACCACAAATGCAGATATACTAAGCAGTAAGTTAGCTATGCAGCCTGAGCATCAGATACAAAGCTTATGTATCCTTGAATCCAAATGATAGGAAACAGGGATATAGCACAGTTATCATCACTTGCACAGGGTGTTGTGTGGAGGGGGTCAGGAAGTATAGGCTAACACCAAAGGTCAAGGAATGTGTGTGAATACGAAAGAGAAGCAGGCAGACAATTGGATAAACCAACAAATGGTCAGTGAGACAAAATCAGTAACTATTGTGTGTGTGTCTGTAGGGGTCCTCCAGGGAGAATGGGTGTGTAAGTGTCTGCATGAACACAGCCAAGCTCTGTGCTGTCTCTAGCATCTTGGTATGTTGGACTGGTGTGAGCCATTCATGGTAGAGCTGACAGTTCATCGTTGTCATCCCTGACCACAAGAACTGTCTCTGCCAGGACTTGCACTAGCACATCCACACCCATAGTCAGATGCACTGCTGCTACCTGAATGTGACTGATGTCTGATGGATGAGCTCCCTTCATGGGGACACTCAGGACCACTACCCCTTGGCCTGCCATGATTGGGTGTGGAGAGCACACCTGCTGATGGAGCAGGGGAGGCACTGTCACTATGGAAGGTTGACCGGATATGGCCATGTTGGCTGACAGCAGACAATGTGGCTTACCTACACCTATGAGGATGCTGTTCCCCTCCCAGCAGACGTTTCATCACAGACAACACTTGTTCGATGACAGACATGCCTTGTTCCATTACAGACATCCCTCATTCCAATGTTTCTTGCACCCGATCCATTGAATCGACAACACAGTGGAAGCAGTCACACATGTCAGCCAGTGCAACATCTACAACCCTGAGCATTTGTCTGGAGTACCTATGGGAACATGACTGTACTTCCATGATGGCCCAAAACATATGTAGAGTGGCACGAGAAGAGACAATTCACCAGGTGGAGGAGGGACAGCAGGTCATCCTCCATGCACCCCTATCAGCACTCCTGCATGGCACCTTGCCCACACTTTGGCTATGGCCAGAGTCAAGAGGCACTGAAGCCACAGTCACAACACTTCCCTGATCGACTGTTTGCTTTCCACCTGTCCAAGATCTGTGGGCTCAGTGGACTGGGTAGGCATAGGCCTACTGGCACTGTCCGATGGAATTTCAGAGGATGGCTGTATGTCAACCTCAGTGTCAGATTCAATGTCTGCACCACCTGACTGTACTCAGTTTGGCCACCATCATCATCAGAGTCTGCTGATACACTGACATCAGGTGGAAGAGGGCCCACACCCCCACTGTCATGATCACCTGTAATAAAAAGCAACAGACACAGGGAAAACATTAATACCTACACTACTATAGTGCAATATATGCTAACAAAGTAACAGTGCCGCTGCTATTACACACACAGTACAGCAATACACACAACAGGCCTGACATCAACAGCACACACTAAAATATCTCTTTAAATTGCTCAGCAGTACTGACATAAAAATGTTTGGCTTACCATCTGCAGATGAGATTCTCCTCTGCAATCCAGATGGTCCTGGAAGAAGTTAAGCAAGAAGCAAGATGTAAGGGCATCATCATCACAATTAACAGTAACATAGGGGGTAATACTTTTACCACTTTATATGTCCATTAACTATTCTTTCAACAAGAATGTGTCTGTCATCTCCAACCTAAGCTAATAACTGTAGCAATCTTCAATCCTACCCCCCAAAAAAAAATACATGTGACACATAAGTAACTTATTGATTTCAGTTGTATTACTATACAATAGTATACAACTGCTTGACATATGAAAGCCTACCTGGAACCTCCTCCTGGGACATGCTTGCTGTTTCTGAAACTGTTACTCTGCCATCCAGGACATGATGCACTGCACTCTCTTGGAAGATGCCTGGATTCCTGATATTGGACAAGAATTCTTCACTGGGTGTTAGTGGTGGTTGCCTAGCAAGACCTCCCCCTGCAACCATCTGGTCATGATTCACTGCAGCTGCTCTCCTCCATGCATATGTGATTGTGTCAATGGCCCTCTGGTGCACCTGCTCGTATGTCCTGCCGTGGCCACCCACAACATTCAAATCATCAACTATCTGTTGCCAAATTTGCATCTTACATGCCATATCTCCCTGTCCCCTTTCCAGCAGAAAACCACCATATTGCCTAAAGGTATCCACTATCACCTGGTTCTCAGCATCAGTGAATGGGGTCTCTGAGGATTGACATGCCTGGGTGGCATAGTGCTAAGTGTCCTAAAAGAAAACAGAAGGATAATACACAAGTGTCACATAACTACAGAAAAATTGTTTCCAGAAAAAACAGAAAAGGTAGACACTCAGTATTACCCCCTAGAGAAACATAGAACAGCCCACAGATGTGAAATATGAACAACACACAGGATACAAAACAAGGAGAGTAACAAGAGAAACGTATCCTTGTTTGTGCCATAACAGTAACTCACCTTTGCTCCCACACAAAAGAACAGTCTATCCTTGTTTGTGCCATAACAGTAACTCATCCTTGCCCCCCCCCAAAAAAAAGAACAGAAAAAGTACACATTTTGCTAACAAACCATCCTTGTAATGATAAAAATGCTATCAAAGGAACTGTCCCTGAAACATGTGCACATATTTATCACAGAGCATTCCATTTTCATGTATTGGCAATCATGTATACCTCTGAAATGGCCTGGCAAGCATGGCCATGCCATCAGTACACTTTGAACTAATGCATACAGAGAAATTTGTAAAAGCCTTTGCTTCAATTTTTTATTAAGTACGTCCCAGCATCTGTAGTATGTAGCTTGACAAAATGGAAGCATACCTTCTAAAGTTCAATACTCCTCTGTATGGATATATCCTGAAGAAATAGTGTATGTGCAGTCTTCCTAACATAAGCAAGTTTCCTCACCATCAGTTTGCCTCGCTACTTGGTTGTCTTTTTATATGGTGTAGATTCACGGCTTTTAGCATGGTGAAGATGCAAATGAGGTGTGAACTCATTAGAATTGCTGAATCCCAAATACTTGGATCTGTGTAGGAGATGTAAACATAGTGCAGGCACTCCCTCAGTGTTTGGTTTTAATTGATTGCAACTGTGAATAATTAGTGGGTGGGAGAGAGAAAACACAACAGCACTGCAGGCTGCCTTACTTTCACTGGGTGTGTCAGTTAGATCTACAAAGTGTTAGATGTAAGGTTGGAAATGAAAGTAAGCAGCACACAATGCACAGGTTCTGTTCCCTAACATCCAACCAGCCCTTCATTAGTTGGTAACCACATATGATATTTCCACTTGATATCCTCACACATTTTAAGGCTAATGATTTAGAATGCCTTACACACTGCATGTCTCAGATTGCTAATCAGATAAATGAAGAATGACAAACAAACACAGAAATGTAAGACAAAGCTATATATTTGCAAGTGATAATGATGACAGGTTGTGTGATCACTAGGTGCACTACATCCACAAATAATAATTGTGCAAATAACACTTGCATGGTTAGATATCACTGCAGATGCTGTTAGAGTTGGTTGTGTGCAGACTGCGTTCAGTTCTTTGTTGCAAAGCTGTTTGTGAGGCAAATACAGATAATGCACCCATCCTGTGTTCTGCAAGTGCATTGGAGTGAGAGTTCAAATCCAGCTCTATATAGATCTGTATAGACATATCTTATGTGAGCCATCATTTTCTTGTGTGTATTTCATACGTTGATTTTCCTCATTTCAACTACTTGCCCCTTTTTTCCTTTTCTCCTTTTCTGGCTTTGTTTGTCTAATTTTTTTTTTTTTGGGGGGGGCAAGTGTTTGCATGATGCAACACTTAGCACAATCATGGGAATGGAGGAAATTAATGCTGGGATTGGCTGTGCTTATCTCATCTACACAAAGTGCAGCAGTGAACAAACTGGACAACTGGACCTCCCAGAAAGAAGACTGGACCCAGACAGACAAAAACCGAAACAGGATACATTCAATGACTGCTTTTGGGCATCATGCCAACCTGCTAATTGGTGTTGCATGGTGGTTAACAGCAAGATGTTAAGAATGATTAATAAAATAGGAAATGTCCTGTGGCAGCTGGTGTAAGTGTAGGGCTGGTGTACAGATGGTGTTTGGTTCTAGTACAGGGTTTGCAACTTTTTTTTCACTGTTGTGACATTGCAGTCTATAGCAATGAACTGAAAGATAGACACGTTATGTCAACCTTTTTGTGGCAACAGGTGTAAGTGTAGGACTCCCACAGATATATTCCATACACTTTTACTGTTGTTCCACATCCCATTATAATCATTCTCATTTATAACACTTGAGATAGTGGAGCTGATATTAATTATATGTTTGAGGTCTGAGACCGTAGTATTATGTCAGTTATTTAATTATTTACCTATGTATTATCACACTTATTATCAGATGTAGGACTATGGGTATACTGTGTACTATATTCCTGTAAGTATAATTCTGCTGTCTGGACTGGCATGGGCTTCACATTTGCCTAACACACATACATAACTGCTTGTACATCCAATAACCTTGGAATTTTATCTGCAATTATGTAATGCTCTCCGATTACCAGTGTATAAACACTTTGCTTGGAGATGTGCACTGCCGAGCAACACTTTTGCATGACTGTAGGCAGAGTGTAACAGTTTCAAACATTGTGCGCACTGCACTAAACATGATAACTAGAACTGGTGGAAAAGCATCAGTCACAATGTTGTAGATCCATGGCAGGCATTTGTGGGGAACGTGCCAGGTTTATGGTACAGAGGTGGGGTTTCCAGGAGTCCAGGATTTTTATTGGACTCTTAGTTAAGAACCACAGCCAAAGACTTCTTCAGGGGGACTATTCTGGTTCTTGGTATAAGACTAAGTCTTGGAATACTTAAGCCCAGGCTGTATCCACTGCCACTGGTATTCTGCACACTGGAGAGCAATGTAGGCATCCTTATAATGACCTACAAATGAGGAAAAGGGATACACTCAACCACTGGATTGTGGAATTTAGGACAGAGGACATCCCACACCTGTATAAGCATCATCTACAGAGAGTTCTTGTAAGACTCAATGTAGAAAGCTGAATGTAGGCAAGATGGATATTCATAATGGTCTTCTGTTCTGTTTTTTTCCACAGTTGCCAGTGATTGTAAATGCAATGTCTGAAACCACAGGGCTAGAGTGGCAAAGATGAGATAGGTGTGTGCTATTTATGCAGCAGAAGGGTAGTGTTATTGTAGCATTAGTAGTTAAAGATAGCTTTTTTTTTGGTATTTTATAGAGTTGTATCAAATTGAGCATGCATATCTTCAACTGTAAAAGCAAATATGCATGCATTAGCCTGTAGCACAAATGAAGAGTACAATATTAGACTTTAGTCAGAGGTTGTGTGTGCGAATACCACACTTCCCAACTATGCAATACTATTAATTCTTCAATGATATTTAAATTAAAGTAAAACCTCTATACCAGTGGCACAAATGCCCTGCTGTAAACTGCAATCTGTATAACCGGAACACGCATATGTGTAATAATATGCACGTCAAGGATTACTTGCTGCAATCTGTAGTATAATGTGTATCTCTTAAGAGGATGTAGTCTTATATGTAACAGTTAAGATAATAGAGTCAAATAATTGTATTAATGCATTGTATGTCACATATGAAGGTACTAATCTTATTTCTATTTTTCTCTCACCCCAATCCTTATCTCTGTTTTTCTTTATTTTATTTTTATTTTATTTCATATTCTTTATACAAATATTTTGTGTAATTTTTTATTTTATTTTATTTTATGATTTTTTTAATTTTATTTTTGTTTTTTTATTTTATTGTAAAAAAATATTTTTATTTTATTTTATTTATTTATTTTTTAATTTAATTATGTGTCATAAAAATGTGTCTATAGTGTACCACATCACTAATTGCTCCACATAATAGCAAGGTGGGCCTGCCCCACAGGATCTGCCTTCCCCTCTCCACTGGCTCCAGCACAGATGGCCAGCACATATGGGAGTTAACCTGGCAGTACTGCCTCTGCTGCTCCTGCACTACCTGCAACCTCAGGTAGCCCTGGCCCGGAGACTGGTCCAGTGGTACCCTACAGGAGCGGTGGTGGTGGTGGTGATTTTATCACCCACACCAAGTTGCCAGGGATGGTGCACAGGGTTATGTGTCACACTGTTGGTGCACACCTAAGCCAGCTGCAGAGGCTGCTCTCCCTCATTTTGCATAGTACTAGGAAGAGGAGAATGAGACATCAAGCACTCCAGCCAGTGGTGGAGTGAGGTGACAGTGATGATAGTCCAGTGGGTGAGGACTCGATTCTCACTGTCAGCCAGCTTGAGTTTGGGATGTCCCCATCCTCACCTCAATCATGGTGTCCCCCAGCCTTTTGTGTCCATCACTATCTTTGTCTGTTGTCTTGCCTGTTTTGTCTGCTTGCTATTGCTTCCTCACCATTCCAGCTTACCTTACCCAGACATACCTACATCCCTTCCCCAACATTCCTCTCTCACTGAAATAAAAAATAAATAATAAATAAATAAATGGGCACAGGTCCCACAAAAAAAAAAAAGCTATGGTTCTTTCCTACCTCCCTCCTGCACATTCCTATCCTATTTTTTCTTTGTTCTTAACCCTGCATGCTTTACATTTCACCACTTTTTTATCTACGCTATGTTAACAATTTTAATCTGGTCGAAAAATAGAATCATACACACCACCCATAAGTTGCTGGAGAAGCACTCAATCCCTTAACTTTTTGGGCTCCATGTTTGCGTGGAGGTGTGCATCACACACCAATGGTGAGCAGCAGCAAACAGGTGTGGTTACCCCCATGCAATGCTGTTTAACACTGCTGCACTATGCCTACACAGAGCAAACAAGTAAAATAGAGGTCACTGGAACCAAGAGCAGCTGGTAATGAAGTGGTTTATTAGACTCAAACAACTTTTAAAACTGCTCCTTTTCAGTAAAATCATTAATATTACCTCTGTGTATATTATTGTCAATTATTCTTAGAACTGAAAATGTAAAACTATGTCCAGAGCCATTGTCTCCAATGTGTTTATATAGTGCATTTGTAACAATTTCTGTTTTGATCTCAGACAGGTGGTTGAAGATATCATATTTTAATCTCTGGTTCATTTTACGCACATGATATGCTTGACATGCAACACATCTACCAGATAGGCAACATTTCTAGTGTCACAATTACCATATGCATTAAGTCTAAAGGTCTTGTTAGAAACTGGATGAGTAAAATATCACAACAAATGAAACTACAGAAAGTACATCTGCCACATTCAGAGGTGCCATTCTTAGTTTGTTGTGTCTTCCTAGATGTATGTGTCTGCTGTTTATAACATAACATCTGCTTCAAACTTTGATTATTCTTATAGCTGAAGCATGGTCTCTCATTGGCTGCCATTTGTAGTTCTGGTATATCATGTAGGATGTGCCAGTATTTTTCAATGATTTTCTTAACACTGGCAGTATTTCAATTATATGTTAACATGTATCTAACTTTACCCTGATAACATTTATTCATTAGTAGTTCTTGGTTAGCTTCTGAGAATAGTGGCCTAGCGGTGGTAGATTTACAACTCTTAACATCCTCACAAATCTCTAGTACAGTGGCACACATATTCTGCAATGTGCATATCATACATATGGACATCAGATCCAAGACCAGGGTGGTCATACCTCTGTTGTACTCTACCCTTATTTGACCACTAATTGAGTACACTACTCCCTTCTGTCTGTACCTTATCAGACACCTGCAACAACTGAAGAAAATACAGGGTTGTGCCTGGGAGACTCCAATGTCTCTAAACATGACATACATGGTAAGACTGAAAGACCTGTCACTGTTCTCAGTATCATGCAGGCTGCTGAGAGGTGACCTATGCCTGCTCTACATAGCAGTCTCAGACCCTGCCCTACTGGAAATGCTGGACATCTGCAAATCAAATGAGACAAGAATAACTTGGCCCAGGTTTCTGAATCTAGCCTGTGACAAAAACAGAACATGCTGGGGGGACATATATATCCCCCAATGACTACACTCCTTTTGAATAGGCTTCCACTGTGTGTGAAGCAGTTATCCTCAATGACCCTGTTCAAGTGTAGCCTTGACTATTGGTTGGGTGATTGTAAAGTAACCTCTGGGGTGGCACCAATGTCCCTCATGGACAGGTGCTGCTCACAAAATCACTCTAACAACAACCATCCAACTATGCTCAATAAGGGTACTTGTGATTTTACAAGCTAGGCTTCTAAATTCCATAGGGCTTTTAGGCTAGTAGCCTCCTATGAACACATGATATGAGAATATGAGCATATGCAGGCCTCCCAACATTTTGTCTCCCACCTCCCCTGCTGATGTCATCTACTATAAATTCACCTGCAGTCGTAGAAAAGTCAGATTTGTGCCATGGAAATTTCGTAAAGTACTATGTTCTATAGTCTGTGTAATTAGATATATAGGGGGGTTGTTCTGAATGTAGTCAACTGTGTGTGTGTGTGTGTGTGTGTGTGTGTGTGTGTGTGTGTGTGTGTGTGTGTGTGTGTGTGTGTGTGTGTGTGTGTGTTGACATTATAGAGAGCATTTTACACCAGCAGGTGGGACACTGTTATAGTCTCCCCAACAGACACTGCTGATGTCATCAGTTATAAAATATTATCGGGCACAGTCCAAGTTAGACATGCTTCTGTAAAGTACTGAGTTCTATAGTCTGTGTAGTTAGATAAATAGGGGTTCTATTCTCACTGCAGTCAAAGGTGAGTGCGTATGAGCTGTTGTTTATAATTACAGAGAACCTTTTACACCAGCATGTGGGACACCTTTATTACCATATTCTCCTCAACAGACATTGCTGATGTCATCAGCTATATCAGATTTGTGGATATGCAGTACTCCCACCAGGGCAGGGTCAGACACTGGCCTGGAGGCCACGCAGATGTCACCTCATCCTATACCAGACAGATTACAGTAACATGGCTTAAACTCTATCCACATACATCACGGCATGGGTTTTAGGCCCTGTGTTATCTAACTGAGAAAACCCAGTGGTCTCTCCAGCTGCTGCATGTGTCTGGTGAGGTACATGCAAATGATAGCATTATACTCTATTACTGTTCAGTTGTGGTTTGAATGCAGTGTTGTCATACAATCCTAAGATCTGCATATGATGGCATGATGTATGATGTGCACAATATAGTCTTTCAATGCCAGTGTGGACATCTGGTGGTCGAAGTTCAGACTACTACTTACATGTGTACCTAGTGCTGGCATCACTGGGTTTCAGCATAACCGGACTGTTGTCATTGTTGTGATTAACACAGAATTCTACTTTTCAGATGGACAAAATAAAGAAAGGCACATTGCTGCATTTAGTTGTTCATAGGTTCATAGATAGGTTCATAGATTAGTACTAGGCTAAGTGCCCTTGTGAGCCATTTTAAGCCTAGCCAATTGCCCCATCTGAGAATCAAACCCTGCACCTTGTGTTTGTAAGGTAAACACCTTAACCATTATGCCAACCTCCAACCCCTTGTAGATCTTGTGTCTTTGTCCTCATTCATTTGTCTGTGTTAGCTCCTTCTGTACTATGTTATCATTAATAGTGGACTCAGTGATTGCACCCAATATGCAAAACTCAACAAACTTGGTAAGGTAAAGGCCATATACTTTAGCCTAAACTGTAGAGAAATAGAGTCAAAACAGTGAAAGGCCAAGCACAGATCCCTGGGGTTTGCCAGTGGTGACAGCTCTACTGGTACAGTTTGAGTCACCAACTTTCACAGTATGTGTTGTTGGTGAGTCAATTGGTTATCCATCTAGGACATAAGATTTCTCAATGATACCTGCATGGAGGATTCTGTCATCGCCATAGGCCAGATCACAATAGGCAGTATGCTCTGTCTTACCTTAATTCAGGCCTATCACATGGAAGCAATTGTCTGTGACAACATCACAGATTGAATACACCCAGCACATGCACTTTCCTGATATGGTTGAATGCACGCTTCAACACACTCTTTACAAGGGTTATATTCCCATACGAGGGTGTACATCAACATGCATCCATCTGAGTAGATGGGACAGCACCTGATGCATTCATGTATAGATACATCCTGACTTTTCTTGACTGTGATGTGGACCATCATGTCATCATGGACCTCTTCTACATGTACACTAGTCATATTCTGGGTGTGTGCAACAGATCTGTGTGAGCTGTTAATGCTACATCATGTCTGTTACATCTGATAGATATCTTCAAAGAGGTCATTGAGGGCATGCATGATGACAACAGTATCATCTTGTGGAACTTGAACAGGTCCAGGCATCTGACACAAATCCACACTGAGGTATTCACTCAACACTGTCATACGTGGCCAAAAACAGCTACATCACCAAATGGGTAGACCAGTGTATCACATACATGGCATCTCAATATGTTGAAATGAGTGAAGTGACCTATATCTCAGGTCCAGTGATCAGATCCATACATTACAACTGTCTGCTAGGCTGTTTCCAGTCCATTAGTTAAGTAATAGACATCACAGATGACATACACATGCTGTGTCCATACAGCTGCCTAAAAGACTATAGATTGTGGGCAATCAGTGACTCCAACTACGATATTAGCATAATGCAAACAGTATCAACACATACCAAACACTGCTGCCACAGCCATGACAGCAACTGCAATGACACGAAAACATGGGGGGATTTGTTAAGTTAGGAAAACAAACATTACCAAAGTATAATGTGGATATCACATCCTATAATCAAACCAATAGGTATGTGACCTGTGTCCTGGGGTAGATGGTAAGTGGTACATCCAGCAGCATGTGGTCACAGTGCTGACTACTCCCTTGAATGTAACACAAGTACTGGGTATGTGAAGACCATCTGCATCAGAGGCCATAATACATTCATGGTTCCCAGCTTTCATCACACCAATAACTGCATACAATTCACAGTTCTTCATTTACTTCCTGACACATCTTCCAGTGATGTGTAATGGAAGTATACCACCTCTGTCACAGTGAGCTGTCACATAGCTTATTGGCCATACCTACGTAGTCATTCTGTGGAATATACATGACTGTCTGATGGTGCTGGACACCAATCATGTTGTTACACCAGATGCACGAGTGCTACCTGTTCTGCTAATGTATACACTACAAACATAGCTTTTTGACAACATTAATAGAATGTGTATCATTCATGACAGTGTGGATTGTGTCATATATATATATATATATATATATATATATATATATATAGGTTCATAGGTTCATAGATTAGTACTAAGCTAACTGCCCTTACGAGCCATTTTAAGTCTAGCAAATTATCCCTTGAGACTGAAGCCCTGCACCTTGTGCTTGCAAGGCAAACACATTAACCATTAGGCCACCCTCCCAACCCCCTATACATATATATATATATATTCCATACACACAAGGCTACTAGCTTGTATTGCCCATGCTGTTGCATACAAGTATAGCAGTGTCCCTCCTAACACCTCCAGCAATTGTTACAGTACAAGGACAGTGTGTGTGGTTACCCTCATTGAATGTGGATATATCATAGTAGTTGTTCAAGTGTGAGTGTGCAGACTCATCTCTTATCACTGTAAATAACATATGTTATGTCAGAGGCATGGGATTACTCTGGGTATTATTCTGATATTGTCCATGATTGTGGCTAGTTCTTTAATCTTCTCCATGAGCCTTTACCTGTGCCCACCTTGCTGGAGACCTCTGCTGAGAGTTCATTCATATTCCAGCATATCAGTTTGCACAGCTTCACAATATGCACCCTACTCCACTTGTATGTCAGATCCCTGATAAATGACCTCTGCATTATTCACTTAAGGATGCTTATCTCACACAGATACCCTTCTATGTCACCATGTGTGACAGTCACATAAAACACATTTTTACTGTACAGTCCCTATTGTACCATATAGATATGCATTTGGTGCTGCTGCTACAACCATCTTCCATTGACATGCCCTCCTCTGTTGTACATTAGTTAGTTACACCTATCCTCTTACCCTGTGTTCATTCCTACAGTTCATGTGTGTGTCCCTTTTTAATACACACACACTTCTCCTGAGTGTTCGTTTTACATGGCAGTCCATGTCCCATTAGGGATCATTTACACAGCTTCACGACACAATGCCAGGAATGGGATATCACAGTACTCTGCACTGTAGGTACACTGTCCTCTACTGTGTTTGGACCATATGCTTCACAGTCATACCTCTCAACTGTCCAGATATTCCCAGGATGTCCAGATGTTTTCCCTGTCAAATGTGTGGCTTTCTGACATACCACTGGGATGATCTCAGGACTGATGTGAGTCAATATTATGTACATTTGTGGTCATACCTCTCAGCTGTCCTGATTTGTGCCGAATGTCCACTTTTTAATCTCATACTTTTGATCATTTCCTCATAATGTATTGATTTTCTGGCAAATAATTGGCATGTCATTGCAGATTGAAGTCACAAACTAATGACAGACATTTGAGTTTCAAACTTCAATCTCTTCAGAATGTTCAAGGTACTGTACAACCTACTGTATTATTCCTTCAACTTTCTAAGTTTGGAAGACTGATATTAAAAATCTGTCCCTTGTTTTGCCCCCCCCCCCTATTATTTATGGCTTTGTCCAGATTTCTTCCTCTAAGAGGTTGAGAAAGTTTCATTCCAGCACATTTCTATGCTATGTCTATATCAAATATGTCCCTATTTCTTGATATTTTTTCCCCTCATCATGTTGGCCTTTGTGCAGATGTTTTGTACTAACAGATTGACAGCTATCTATGAAGTCCTGGTGACCACTGTGGCATTCCATGCAAATCCACAGACCATAGGTGCTCTGCTTTACACAGAATTGATATCCATATTCGCTTAAATGTTTTCTGTACAACAACACTGTTGCCAGCCATGAAACCTAGCTTAAATGCAACTCACGCAATTAATATGCATTGCGCACTACCGCTCACCATGCACCACCTTGTAAACATGTAAACTCCATGTAGGCTTCATGCGGAGCCTACATGGAGTTTATTGAATCCCCAGGGCATATGTTTGACTTTCTGAAAAGTCGAAGCATTTCTGTGGAGATCACAGTATAGTGGGGATCAGCTACTTCACCTTTTCCCAACTTTAGTGTGATCTCAGACTTTTTATATATAAGGTGTTGGGGGCTGGGAATGTGGGGGGAGAGGCTTGATCCCCTGTAAAAATGTGATTTTTGCCATATTTGTTGTTTTCAACTTTCCGTAAAATAGAACATATGGTGTCGACTATAGGATTTTTTACTTTCCGAAAAGCCGATGTTGTCATATAGATCCATATGTGTAGCTATATATATATATATATATATATATATATATATATATATATATATGTGTGTGTGTGTGTGTGTGTGTGTGTGTGTGTGTATGGATGTTGTACATCCAATCAAATGGACACAATGCTGACCCCAAGGAGACCAACATCAAAATATTGAGACTTTCTGTGCATACTCTGGGGATTACCACATAGTGGACTAAAACAATGGAAAGTGTTTTTGGAGTAGGACAAGCCCCGCCCCCCTGAACCACCTGCTAGTTATATCTCCATCATGCCTATAGTGCCTTTTTTGTACATTTCTAGTTAACATCCATAGCTCCTTATGGTGTCAAGACCTCAGTGACTTAGCAGATAATAATAGGCAATATTAGAAAGGGCAAGAATTTATTAATAAAATGACGTTAAGTTTTTTAAGCTAGATGTCCTGCTTTGGAGAAAGTAATCAGTGTTTGCCACTTATTTATATTTCATGCTTATGATCATATACCCTCAGAACTGAGAGACCTACATACTACTGACAGGTATGGTGAGAAATAGAGAAATACCTTGGTGAAAGACAGGAAAACATCATTACCAATGTCCACTTATATAGCACTGCACTTGAGATATTTCTAGTTGTGTTAGTAATTATGAAAATTAGTAATATTTCTACAGGTACTTGATATTAAATAAAAAGTGACTTACAAACTGCTTTATGACATCAGATGAAAATTTAAATGTTGTTGCAGAAAACTGTCTTTGATATTTGCACTTTAAGGTGCACATCTTAAGAGGTATGCAAAGTTATTTATATTGATAATTATACAATTAAGCATATGTTTTCATATTTCTGGAAATATCAAAGTAAGCTTGGTGTCAGAAAAGAATTTATTGCTGTTATGTGAAAGCTTACGTCTGGATAAAGAAAATGTTCTAACAATATATGTCTAGGTTTTACATTTTCAACACATGACAATTTGTTTGTGAAAGTATAGGTTTGTGTGATTAATAATATACTGTAGTATTTATGGAAAGACTTTGAATGCGCTGACTATTATCACCCCAAAGAACTCTTCTTACTGATAACAAAGCTATTTGTTCAGTTTTAATAATGTTTACAGAATGGGCAAACTGTACATCAGCACACTGACTGCAGAACAAATGTTCTCCAGCAGGCTGTTAATGTACAAGTAATGCTTGCCGAAAAATTAGTTCATTGCTTCACGGCAGCATATCAAGCTGCTGTGGAGCTTGGACTAAGAAAACCAAATGGCCACCATTATTTTATGCCCGCTAAGCAGCACTTCTGCTGTTTAATGAGTGTCAAATGTGAAAAAGAAGACAATTGAAAAAAAATGGGTGTGTATGTGTTTATGTCTGTGTGTGTGTGAGTGTTGAGTGTATGCATGCATGTCAGTGAAAGTGATAGTGAGGGAGCCATTATTTTATACGCACTAAAGCATGCGTGTGAGAGTGTATGCATGTATGATAGTAAGAGAGAGAGAGCGAGAGAGAGGGATTGATCAAGTGAAACAGAAAAAAAGTGTGTGTGTGTGTGTGTGTGTGTGTGTGTGTGTGTGTGTGTGTGTGTGTGTGTGTGTGTGTTTATGTTTCTGTCTGCATGTGTAAGTAAATGTGTGCATGAAAGCAAAGAAACTGAGTGTGCGTGTGTATGCATGAGAGACATGGAGAGTGAAGTGTGAAAGCAATCTAGCGATCCCTGGCAACAGCAGCAGTTTTGCGTACTTCTTGAACTCAGATATAGTTCCCAAATTATTAGCACAAGAAATCTGGACAAAGCCTGACATAATGGGGAGGGGTAAATGCTAAGAAATAAGTACACATTTTAAATATTCCTATTATAAACTTAGAAAGCTGCTAGAACAACAGGATTTGTGGTAGCATGTATTTTCTGAAGGATATGAAATCTGAAACTCAAATGCATGTCATTATTTAGTAAATTTAATATTTAGATCATCTCAGTGGATCGTCAAAAATCACAATTTTTATGAGGAACAAACCGAAAATATGAGAAAAAAACTGGCCATTCTGCAAAAATATGTGTAGTTGAGAGGAATTCTCTTAGATGAAGGTATCTGGATAAAATAAATGATATAAAGACTCAAATTTGGAAGAAATTTTAAATGATTTGTGTTAGCATGCATTTTCGGAAGCAGAGGTGTGTGTGTGTGTGTGTGTGTGTGTGTGTGTGTGTGTGTGTGTGTGTGTGTGTGTGTGTGTGTGTGTGTGTGTGTGTGTGTGTGTGTGTGTGTGTGTGTGTGTGTGTGTGTGTGTGTGTGTGTGTGTGTGTGTGTGTGTGAGAGAGAGAGAGTGAGCTTTATCACTGTCCTCAGTAAAGAGGTTTGTATACCTCTGTACCCTTCAGTTGAAGAAATCCGGATAAAGCTAAAATAAAAGGGGAACAAAGACTCAAAAACAAGAACAGATTTTAATTACTGCTCTTATAAAATTACAAACTTGCTTAAATAAAAGGATTTGTGTTAGCATTAATTTTCTGAAGGAAATAAAGCTCTGAAACTCAAATATATGTCATTATTTTGTAACTTCAGTGTCCAATGACTGGTAATAAACCAAACATTTTAGGAGTGAGGGACCAGAAAAATAAAATACCTGGATTTTTTTAAGTGTTATATTTTGGATGTAAAATGCTTCCTCCAACACCATTAAAATATACTATAGCATGTTTGAAACACTAGGCAGAGGAACTATTTTACATAAAAAATATATATAAAAAATAATATAGCACTTAAAAAAAAGTAAGTAAAACACAACAATTTTACAGACATCCCATTCTCTAAGCACAGTAATGCCCACCAGAGTGTGTGTTAATGTTTAGTTGATGCCCTTCCATGAGTTACACATTAACACACACCCTGATAGGCATTATTGCTTGGTTATTTTTCACAAAATATTTACTTTTCCTTTACTTAAGCTTTTGAAGTTGATTTTTCAGAAAATATTCTGGAATGCAAAATTAGGCATGGCATTGTATAATGCAAAGGTGTTAATGAGATATATTCTAACTCCTAGATTGCACAATCTCCTGGGAAAGGGATATTCCCCACCTGAGAATTGTTGATCTTACACACCTGTTGACCATCTGTCTCTGCTGACCAAATGGTCATCACCAGAGAGGTGTTAGCATTGTGCTCATTCAATCGGATGTAGGACACTCACACACATACACACACACACACAAACATATATATATATATATATATATATATATATATATATATATATATATATATATATATATATAGGTATACCTTTGAAACGCTGAAAATCAACTTATCGGACAGCCAATTGGGCGAACTGAAAAGCCGATTCCAGATTGTCGACTGTCTCTGAAGTTCAAAACTCAGCATATCGAACAGCAGATTTGTTGAGTTTTGAACTTAGATGTCGAATACACAATGTAATGCAGAGGGGCAAGCCCCCCTGCAACCCCCACACCCCCCTACTTTAATATTCTAACTCCGAGGTCGCACTACAGTGGGAAAGGGGTCCATTTCCCGATCCCCATTATAGTGCACTCCACACCCAAAATGCCAAATCTGCAATGAGCAAATGCCAGTGTGCATTCGCTCATTGCACATTCAATGCATTTTTTTGGGTATCCGAAAACTTGAAAACGTACTTCCGCACAACTGTCTTTCGACAATGTGCATTTCAACGTTTCAAAGGTAAACCATACACACACATTATATATATATATATATATATATATATATATATTCTTAGAGAGAGAAAGAAAGAGAAGTTTCAACTCATTATCATTAAGAGTTATACTAATGTCATGGAACCTACTGTTATGTTTGTGCAAATTCTTTAAGTCTAATTTGCATAATTTTTCATACATAACTAATCTTGGGTGAAGGGGTAGGTTAAAAGTGGAGCTGATACTAAAATTAAACTATTTCATTTTAAGTTTAATCTTAATGGTAATGAGTTGAAACTTGTAAGGAATTTACAGAAAGAAAAAAATTAGAATCATGAAACCTGATAAGGGGGGTGGGGTAGCCATCATGAGTTCAGATATGTATAATAATAAAATGTGTGAAGTTTTAGAAATGGACACATATGAGGAGGCAACATTGAATGAACTTAATGGAGTGTATAGGAAGATCTATTCTCAGCTAAGTGACATATTTTTGGAAAGAAGGATAGATATTCATTTATATAACTATTTGACTATTTTGACTCCCAGAATCCCAGTGTTTTTCAGAATCCCTAAAATCCACAAAAATATACACCATCCCCCTATGAGGCCTTTAGTCAATGGTAGAGATTTAATAACCTCAGCTTGTGCACAATATTTAGGTTTTGAATTAATGAAAATTTTAAAGAAAGAACTTCAGATCTGGAAAGATTCATGGACCTTTCTGGCCTCCTTAAATACAATACAATATAGTCAAACTGATACACTTGTGACCTTTGATGTGTGTGACCTCTACACGGTCATACCGCAGGATACTGGACTGGAATGGGTCCACGAAATATTAATTGAACATAGGATCCCCATGACACTTTTACCCTGATCTTGGAGTTGTTAAGAGTTAGTACTTAGTAATTATATAACATTTAATAAAAAGCACTAGTTACAGAAAAAGGGTATAGCTATGGGTTCACCTTGTGGAAGAGCCTATGATAATGTAGTCATGGCATATTGGGAAAAAATGTTTTGTTTTTCAGTCCTTGTATAATAGTTACATTAGAGCATATTATAGATTCCAGGATGATATCTGTCTTATATGGAAAGGGTCAATCGTCTTATTGGAACAATTTCTGGAACATAAAAATAATACTACCACATTTTTGAAATTCACTTGTAAAGTGAATTTTAACTCTATTGAGTATTTGGATGTTTGTTTATTTAAAGGTGAACTGAAAGAGAGATATGTAACTACAATTTATAGGAAAGAGACATATTCTGACTGTTTCCTTCACTACAGCAGTTCCCATCCACAGCATCAAAAAAAAGGTTTGTGGTAAAGGGACAGTTAGTAAGGGCAGCTCAAATGGTCACCAGGTATGAAATGTTTTATTCAAGAGTGTAATACCTTACATTCGATGTTCTTAAAAAGAGCATACCCTGCAGAATTAGTTGATGGCTTAATTCAAGAACTTATAAGAAAAAGAATTAGTGGGCATTTTAAGCCCATTCTGTGTGATGATGGCTACCCTATCTAAACTATACGAGAGGAGTTTTTTTTGCTGCACTGTATATTCTAGTACAACTATGAGTATGCAAATAGTTCATAATGAACAAATCCCTGATTTTACAAGGTTATTAATCATTATGTTTAGTCAAGATTATAGAAAGCTGAGATCAATATCCTAATAGATGACCCTAATATTAGGAATCAAGTAGGTGAAAGACCTGTCATCATCTACAGGAAGGGAATGAATTTGAAAGATATGTTTAAAAAGAGACAATTCATGGATAGAAATAGTACACATGGCTTGTTTGTGTGGGACTTGTGCATGGTGTCACAAAGCACAAACTACAAGTAGTTTTGTGGTGCGAAATGCTAAATATCACATAAAAGGAAAATATAACTGCAATTTAAAAGCAATGATATATTTAGCATTATGTGAGTCATGCCCAGCCTTTTACATAAGCAAAATGGAAAGAAAAATGAATCAAAGGATCTATGAACATGAATATGCTCTAAGAAAACAAAATTTAAACAATGCTTTAACCAAACATGTCTGTGATCATTTAGAACACCAGTTCAGTTTTCTAGTAATTGACCAAGTAAAGTTAAATGATAAAAAAACATGAGGGCTGCTTTTGGAACTTAGGGAACTTAGGTGGCGAATCCGTTTGCAAGCTGACAGCTGGCTGGGGATAAATGAGCGTAGTTCCATTACTCCAGTGTTAAAGTTAAAAGCACTGGAGAGAAAAACCTCTAGTGTATTATAGTTTTTTATTCACAAGCTTTTTAATAAGATAATAATGGCTATCTGCTGTTTTAACTAGACTTTTAGTGAAAAGTATATATTTTTCTTTTCTTCTTTTCTTTTCTTTTTTAATTAATTATTATGAGTGGCATTTGCTTAGGCAGGCCATGGTGGTGTGTTGTGTTTTGACTGATTGTTTTAAAACTATTTTATTCAATGACAATGAATTACTTGGATATTTAAGGAAGTGATGTAAAAACATGGTGTCTGATTAAGTTTAATATTCTATTAAACAAAAGCGCTTAGCAGTGATTTTATTGTATTAGTAATGTGATTTTACCATTCACTTCGACTTTCATTTCAAGGACATCATTGGAATGTGCTTGGGGAACCAGTTCACTATTTTTATCTCTTTATGTGTCTAACATTTGTTTACTGGGAAGGTCTGACTGGGACACAGCCCATTTTCAGCAAAGGCCCAGGAGGAAAACTGAGCACCCAGAGAAAACCCACATGAATACAGGGAGGACATGCAGACTACACACAAAGGGTACCCCAGCCGAGAATCAAACTCGAGATCCTCTTGCTGTGAGAAGACAACACTAACTGCTGCACTGTGCTACCCTAAGAAGTTCCAGAACTGGACAGTATCATCTACTTTTGGTGTCCGATGTGATTGTTCCATTCACTGTTGGATTCTTCTGTCACCACAAGTTTCAGCTTCATTTTTTTATTTCCTCCCATGTGGCCAGTTTTTCTAAGCTTCAGAGATTCTGTAAAGCCTGGTTCTCACATTCTATCCTGGAAGTATCTCAGTGTGACGGATAGTAAGAGTAATTTATCAAGTTAAGTCTGAAAAAATGTCCTTGTTCCATAAGAGAAGTTGTAGGACTTATTATTTTGAGCCTTAAAAGGCTATCATGATGCATTACCTCTGGAACTGAGGCTAATTACATTGACTGTGCTCAGTCCCTCTCATTGTACAGTGACCTCTGACTTTACTCAGGGCTACTATGCATTAATGTGATAGATCAGTTTGGAATATCATGTTTTCACTTGCTTTACTCTGTAGATCAATCACTTCATTAAGTTTCTCATAGTTCTTGTAAGGACCTTGCCACATAGCTTAAAGTTTATTGTTACTGATGGGCAGCAGCAGGAGGATGACACAGTCCCTGTATGAAACGCTAGCAGAGTGCCTTCCAAAAAACATATGATTGAGTAGCAACTGGTTCCAATTTTTAATTTTTTTTTTGCTTTCATCAACATGAATTGTAAGGCTCTGTTGTACATCCTTAGTAGCCCATCTGCATGTGCGGGGCACACTGAGATAAAGGCCTTGTACAGATGTTTCATAGCTTTGGTGATGAGTAGGCAGCAATCAGCTGTTAACATTTCCTTAAGTATTCAAACTCATAAGAACAACAGAACCATCTCTCAGGCTACGGCCTTGGAATTAACCTGCTAAAGGGAATTGAGTCATGGAAGCATGTAGCATATTCCAAGATGACCATAGTGCATTGGTAATCATAACCGGATTTGCCCACAGAACCCACAGTGTCCATAATCATCCATTTGAAGGGGACTTCCATTATAAGCATTGATACTAATATGTTAATTAGTTTGAGGTCGGGGGCAGTCTTCTGACACTAATAAACTACAGCAGAAGTTTTCTACCGCCTTCTTAACTCCTTACTAATAAAAGGAGGTTAGAGTCTGAGTTTTATTTTTTGCCACCCCAGGTAGCTGCTTAAAAGATGGCTATCAGCCATCTCCACTACCTTGGCCCAAAAATGCTGGGGGACCAACTACTGGCTGGTAGCCTTTTCCATCTTTTATTACTCTATATAATGAGTCACACTACATCTCAAAACATGAGTAGGGAAGAGAGTGTACTGCTGAAGAGTTTGCTCCCACTACTGGATCTATGTTCAGCAGTCAAAAATGCAAACTCTTGAATGGCTAAATATCATACATAAAACAGCAATACAGAACATTACCGAACATGTGTAACTTCGAACATAAATTAATTAAATGGCCATAGTTGCCCAACATTATGAACACAACCAGCCCAGGTGGGGGGGCTTCACCATGCATACCCCCCTAAATTTATATACCAACTCCGAGATCACACTACAGTGGGGAATAGGGTAAACTTAAAATTTCCTTCACTTTTCTTATGCATCACTTTAATCCCTGGTTGTTGGTGAACTATAGCCATTTTATGAATTTATTTTCAAAGTTACACATGATCGGTAATGTCTTGTATCTCTGCTTTACATATGATATTTAGCTATTTGAGGGTTTTTGTTTTCGATAGCCAAACATAGACCCACCTCACTACTACAGCAATATTCTCACACTTCTGACATAAGGACGTCTTCCCACTAAGCCTTTTTAAAGTTATTTTGGCTAGTTGGAAGTCCTATCAGATCAGGCCCCGCTTCGTGTGTATCCCTACAGCTGGACTGTCTATATACCTCTTCCTCTAAGAAAGGCATTGAGAACTCTGTGTCCTATTCCTCCACAAGGAAGAGTCATTAAACCCAGTGATGCCCAGACTCACCTTTATCCTCTCTATCTGGTTAATCAATTTGGATTCAATTACATCTTCTTCTGGGTTAGCCTCCCTTGCCCTTTCTTTGTTGCAAGTGGGAGACCATCTGCTTTTTCCTGTCTCTCTCTTACCCCTTATTGCATTATTCCTGGCTTCTGAGGGGCTATGCTCTTCTTAGCTTATTATTCTCTCCCTGTATCCATATTCTTGCTCTCTAAAAGAAAACATATCCATAGTGTTACCTAGTTTATCCACTGTTACTCAGGATTGTGTCTTGCCTCTGTCTAGCCATTCTTTGGTAGGGATGGTATTTTCCCTTCTTGCAGTAAGGGAGACTCCCACCCTCTTAGTAATTCTCCCCTTCCCATTCACTCCATATTTCTTTAATGTGATGGATAAGGTTTCCCTAATTACATTGTGACCCAAGAAGATAACTAGCATAACTGTATGTAACACTGTCCAAGTTGGGTCTGTACCCTCCACATGATCCGGTAGCATCTACTCTCACCATGAATACAGGAGACTTTTATAGTTCTGGGAGTCTATGCCTTACTGTTACAAAGGTACTAGGCTCTAACTACTGTGACCAATCCACCATATTTAGTAGTGCTTACAGTTTCCAGCCATTGACAATGAGTTTACACTTCATTCACTTGGCTATTGCACATTAACAAAAGGCTGTTTCTGCCAGTCTTGGAATATCACAGTCACTCTCAATGACCTGCTGTCCTTCCCCTTGTATCCATGGCTGTCCAGTTGAGCATACCCTGCCTGTCTTACCAACAGTAACTGGCTATGTGTTTCTGTTTCCCACATTTAAAACAAAGGATAGTGGTAAAATTATCCTTTGCAATAGACCAGAATTTTCAAACAGGTTTTCTACAGTTTTTTAAACATGCATTTATAACATAATACTCTGTCAATCATGGTAACATTTCATCATAGTTCTGGGAGTAAGCTTGACATGTACAACATTTGATAGTAGTGGACACGACTCACTTAAATTGGTCTGTTTCTAAGATTGTCTGCTTGCTGTTACATACTAAGTCTGAACAATATTTCACTATATATTCCAGCTCACTTATGCCTTTATTGTTTTGCTTTTTGGAAAGGCACACTCATGAAACTTATGGACGTGTGTCTTAGCTAATAACACTGCTCTGGCCAACAGGCTCCTTTCATCCTTGTCAAACTCTGCATAATTAGTAGTACAAGAATCCATTTAAGCCCTATGACTAAGTAAATGAGCCTTCTAACAAGTATTTCATTAAATGTGACCAAAGAGGGGTCAAAGTCCTTACCATAATTATATACACATGTACATACATATATATCTATATCTCTATCTATCTCAGATATGTACACACACAAATATATACATATATATATATATATATATATATATATATATATATATATATATATATATATATATATATATTTATATATGTGTGTGGGTGTGTGTGCATATGTACATGACATATCCACCAACAACAAACTTCTTAAAATGCATTTCATTGAAACAGATTGTTCAAAATGAACTCCTCAAATAGATCAGAAAACATTAATAAAAGTGTTTTTGCAGGGGTACATTGCACAATACTGGAAAAAGGGTAACATTCCCCTATCTTCAATATGCAGCAAATGCTCAAAAGTACATCTCTCTCACTCATTATTTCCAAAATGCATTCTGTTTGATAATTTTACTCATAACAGAATACATTTGAAAATATTAACCTTCAAAATAACACACACACATACACACACACATACACACACACACACACACACACACACACACACACACACACACACACTAGCTAAATACATAGCTCTCTGTCTATGGATGAATCAAATAAGGCTGAATATAGTTTTAGTCCACATGATTTGATTGACTAAACAGATGGTCTACAGGTTTGCGTTGGTGCACATGTTGATGTTAGTGCTTGGTGCGTATCTTCTAATGTGCCAACATTTGCATTGCCAGTGTTTTGTTTTCAATATTAAGCATGTCAACATTTGGATCTGTTGATTATTTTCATCAGACACATATATTAATATATATATATATGTATATATATATATATATATATATATATATATATATATATATGTAGATATCTATATATCTATTTATATATATATATGTATATACATATGGTTCCTTATTAAAAACTTGAAGGTACAAAATGTCTAATGACTAAACATTGAAACTGGAATGTCACTAAGGGAGTTAATCCCTGGTGCATAACATATAGACTGACAGCACGGAATGGCAGATAAAAAGCAGGAAATGAACACAGGAATGCTGTATGTCAGGAAGCAGTACAGCAGAACTGTTGACACTATTTGCAAAAATGTAGGATTTATAGGCAATACTTTCACAAGACTTTATTTCAAAAGTGGAAGGAAGTAATGCCAGACTTGAAAGATTGCACTCTTATTGGTGACTATGCAAGATCATAGTATGCCTGTGGTTGCGGTTTGTCCATTCTCACCTGTAGTGTGATCTTGGAGCTATTATATGTTATATACAGACGGTGTGGGGGGGGGGGGGCAGTACTTAACCGCCTGCAGAAACACTTGTTTGTGAGGATTTCTGCCTCACTGTTTTGCCACTTTGACATCACACCATTTTGATCTTCTGGGCTATTAATTATGCATGTCGACATTCTAGTTTTTCGATGTTATCATACAGACCTGTATACAGATAGATAAATCTACATAATTAAATATATAAATCTATATAGATACATAGATAGTTATCAAAGAACTATGGTGTAGGTGAACCAGTCCTCCAAAAAAGAAAATCATACAATATCACAGTCAAAGGAGGCAGCGGAACACAGCAGTAAAATTCAAGAATTTAATCTCATCAGATGAAGCAGCTGCTGCTACGAAAGCACTTACTGTTTGTTCTACTGTTTGTTCTGAGATTAAATTCTTGAATTTTACTGCTGTGTTCCACTGCCTCCTTTGACTGTGATATTACATAGATAGATATAGTCAGTATGTAGTCTCAATGTAGGCACATTTTCATTTAAAGCACAGGTTATTGTTTTTTGTCCAAAACAGAGAATATGGGTATCAGCAAATACTAGTGACAGTAAACACTGTTACAAAGTATACAGAAGCTGTATCACTATGCAAGGCTAATATTAAGGCTATTTATGGAGAAGTAGTACCGCTATTTTGTAGAGTGGGTATACATAAGGTGTTACTTACTTACTAAGGTATGCCCTTTATATCAAGTACTTCATCAGTTATTGTAGAGTGGGTATACATAAGGAGTTACTTACTTACTAAGGTATGCCCTTTACATCAAGTACTTCATCAGTTATTCTAGAGTGGGTATATGTAAGGAGATACTTACTAAGGTATGCCCTTTACATCAAGTACTTCATCAGTTATTGTAGAGTGGGTATATGTAAGGAGATAATTAATGACTAAGGTATTCCCTTTACATCAAGTACTTTATCAGTTATTGTAGAGTGGGTATATGTAAGGAGATACTTACTGACTAAGGTATGCCCTTTACATCAAGTACTTCATTAGTTAGTGTAGAGTGGCTATACATAAGGAGATACTTACTGACTAAGGTATACCCTTTACATCAAGTACTTCATCAGTTATTGTAGAGTGGGTATATGTAAGGAGATACTTACTGACTAAGGTATGCCCTTTACATCAAATACGTCATCAGTTACTGTAGAGTGGGTATACGTAAGGAGATATTTACTGACTAAGGTATGCCCTTTATGTCAAGTACTTCATCAGCTACTGTAGAGTGGGTTTACATAAGGAGATACTTACTGACTAAAGTATGCCTTTTATGTCAAGCACTTTATCAGTTATTACAATGGTTTAAGTTTAAGCAGTTAAAATGTCAGTATCCCAACCACAGAGACAGAGATGGTTTATTTGAGAAATTCAATAAATCACTGCAATCCATGCTGAGAAAAGCAATTAGTGCAGAGGATTAGAACTGATTGCAGTTGGTTTCCTATTTATATTTGCAATAAGAAAGCTTTAAATGGATTTGACCCATTTGGAATATTGCATGGAAGGTATCCCAGAGGACTTAGTGATACTGCTTAGGAGACTTAAGGAATAAGATAAGATGCCACTTAAAATGTGATAGAAAGAATGATATATTAGTTTATAAGACAGACTAAAGCTGGTCATTTGCATAGTAAAGAAATTCATACATTAAACTCTAGCGATTCAACAAGTAATCTATAATAAAAATGACCACCCTTTAATAAATTTACCTGGGGTAAGGCATTAATTTTAGTAGCCTCCATGCAGACAAGTTCCTGGCCCTTTGAGATGAATGAAGTAATAAATGCAATGAACTACAAGGATAGACAACTGACAAAAGGACAGAGCAAGTTTATTGCATTAATGTACTGAATTCATGGATAGAAGTAGAAAGTACTGTTGTTAGCTTGGAAGGTGAGCTTCATTGATAAGAGATTGGAGGATCCGTACCTAAATAACACTTAGAGAAATAAAAAGTATACAAGTAAGAAATGAGTTTGACCCATAAGCTTCATTAGTCTTATATGTAAAGTCGTGGAAAGAATAATAATGGACCTGATAAATAATGACACAGGAAACCTCCAAACACTAGACCGAACCCAATCTGGCTCTGTTAAAGGCAGGTCATGCCTAACATATCTGGTGGATTTCTTTGAGGAAGTCACTAAGGGCATGGATGATGGTAAAAACAGTACATATTGCCTACCTTGACCTGGCCAAGGCATTTGACTCAATTCCCCACTCATGTATTATAAATAAACTCACAAAATTGGGCATAAATCCTAATATTACCAGATGGATAGCCAATTGGCTCAGGGACAGGACACGTGTTTAAAGTAAGTGAATCCAGATTCAGCAAGAGGCCAATTAATAGT
Source organism: Protopterus annectens (assembly GCF_019279795.1). Taxonomy (NCBI): domain Eukaryota; kingdom Metazoa; phylum Chordata; order Ceratodontiformes; family Protopteridae; genus Protopterus; species Protopterus annectens. Next base: position 821,004,304 of record NC_056749.1, on the reverse strand, counting down.
GGTATGCCACAGGGCTTGGTGCAGGGACTACTCCTGTTCAGAATATACTTCTCTGAACTCAAAGCTAATGTGGAACACCTCTGGCATACAAAATATGCCAACGACTGCACACTGAGGGCAATCACTGAATCCTCCAATGATCTACATATCTTTCAGGAGAGACTCGATCAGACAACTCACTGGTGCCAGAACCATGGAGTAAAGATAAATGTGAAAAAATGCATTGTCATACCCTTTGGGAAGTCAAATACCCCTGCAAATTACAACATCAATAGCACACCCCAAACAGTAGACTCAGAGGTGAGAGATCTAGATACACAAATAGATATTAGCCTGAACTTTAACCACCATATGTCCACAGTGGTGAGAAAGTCCTTTTATAGGGGACAACTTTTAAGTAAAGGTATGTCATCCAGATCCAAGGAAATTATAGTCCCGCTGTACTCAGCCCTCATTAGACCAATAATTGAGCACATTATACCATTTGGCATGTGCTTGACTAGGCACTTACAGCAGCTGGAGTGATATCAGAAGTGCCTCACAAAGAAAATACAAGGTATAAGTAACATGATCTATGTAGATAGACTGAAAGCCCTATCCCTTTACTCAGTCTCCTACCAAATGTGAAGGGGTGACCTATGCCTGACCTACAAGGCACTCACAAATTCAGCCCTGATGGAGCTGCTACACATCAGCATGTCAAGCTGCACAAGGGTCCGCAGATCTAGGGATCTAAACTTAACAACTCAAACAAAACATGCCAGAGACAGATATGTGTCTCAGAGGTCGCTCCTTCTTTGGAACAGACTTCCTATTCACATTAAGCAGAACTCTTCCCTGGCCCTCTTGAAATGCAATTTGGATCAATGGATGGAGAATCATAAATTCCCACCTGGGGTAGTACCTATGTCTCCTATGGACAGGGACAACCTGTAAGATACTCAATGCAGAGGCACAAATGTATGTCACCCTCTTACCCCTACGGGTCATATATTGGGTAAAAATCTGGTTATGTTTGCTAGACTTGTAAGGATCCTTAAGCCATTAGCTTTGTAATCTCCTATGAACCTATGAATGCATATCTATGACACAGAGACAACACTTGGAAGGTAGACTGAGACTTTACAGAGTAATAAAGTAAAAAAAGAAGCAATTAACAGAAGAAATTCAAATGATGTTCACAGTAGGAGAGATAGTAAAGTCATAGAGTTAATGGAGCAACTCAGTAGTGATATCTCATAAACTTGGTGGAGACATCATATTCTGAAATGACTTAAGATAACCAAACAGTGATTTAAAGCTTGATAGCTTTGTGATGCCGAGAATTGATAAGCTGAAAAATAACCTAGAAATAGCAAAATACAAGTGACTTGACAAATGATATTGGCAGATGTCACTTCCCCTTCTGCTATAAAAAACAAAAAAAACAGCTTTAGCAACTCCTACTAATTGTTCCATTACATGATTCTATCATATGTCCTACATGGAGCTTCACACGTTTTTACAGAAACTGATGGACAAAATATTAAAGGTCCTTTCATGATATTCTGCAGTTGATCTACATGATGTGGTAATCCTTTGAGAGGATTCAGAAGCAGGCTTAACTGTGAATACCAGAAATGGGCATGGTGGGACCCACATATTTGGAATACTACATTAGAAGATGAGATGATAAAACCACAACTAGACAACAGGCATTATAATAATTACTCTGTACCCCTCCAGTAAAAGACAAGGGAATATGTTGCTTGTACTAGTTAGGTACTACAGAACATTTGTAAGCAATTCTAAATATTTTGCCATTTTCTTTTTGAAAGTTATCAGCAAAAGAAAAACACTATTAAAATGCAATGGTCTTTAGAGGCAGGTAGAACATTTAATGCATTAAATGAACTGAAAAGACTTATATGTTCTGAGACAATGTTAGCATCTCCTGCTTCACTAAGGAACTTGTGTATATGAATGGATTGCAATTAAGTTTGGGAAAAGCACTGTTTGAGAAAATTTAAGGCAAGCGACACCTGCTGTGCTGTATCAGCCAGGATTAAAGCAATAGTGAAAACAGATTTTTAGTCATGGAAAAGGAGCACTTGATGATGAAGTGGGCCTTCAGTTTCATAAAATATTAGCTATTACGTTGAGAACATGGCGGGCTGATCATGCCCCATTGTAATGCATTAATAAGCACTATGATGGCAATAAAAATGATGCCACAGCATCCTATGTCTACCACATTTCTAATCTGCTAACACTCAAAGACCTGGACTGACTAATAAGAATGGTTTGTCAGTGTCTACATCTTACAAACCATGAGTGATAAAAGTGATAGACTAGACTATTATATAATATCTGTCAAGTGAAGGATTTAGCACAGAAAGTCTAACACAGGTTATGTCCCAGCATGATGGAACAATGAATCCCAAAGTAAGGAAAACAGGTAGAGCAGAAGACATCTTAAGTAGAAATACGGAGATGGGAAAGAAAAATAGATTTTATATGATGCAATATTTAGGCAAGAGAGTAAGCAAAACTAATCAATACAAAAAGCAGCACCAAAGATATTTGATGAAAAATACAGGCAAATGCAGCTGGGTATGGAAAATTTCACAATGCTAAAATAAGAAAACAAATGGGGTAATAGAAAAGAGGATTAGTAATGTAGACGTTAAAGAAACAGAAACTGAAGTTATGGATCACCTTCAAAGTAAAGGATTCAGTGCAGAAAATCCAACTTTGGTAATGTCACAGCATGATTCAATAAGTCCCCAAATTAAGGAGAAACATGCCTTGCCACATGATGATGCTCTGGATGCTTCAGCTGGAGTTGCACAACAAGGTAAGGAGCTCAACTCTGATGCAGGCAATGCTGTAGAGTGTGGGCCAATGAGTTCCCATATGAATGAGTAACAGATGACACATGATGCAGATGAAGGGGATATGTCACTGGAAGACATTCTGCAAATTTCTGTAGTATGCCTGCAGGAAACACAGAGCAAAGAATGTGTCCCCAGTTTAGAAGAAAATGATCTAAGTGAAGAGTTGTGTGATTTAATAGATAGACACACATATTAAGATCAATGAAAGAAAGAAATTACAGAAAGTAAGACCCAGAATTTTAGAAGTGTGATAAAACAAATGAACACAGCAATCAAGACTACTGACAAAAATTCATATGACATAACAGAAATAAATAGGATATATTTTTGCACCTTAATTAATAATAAAGTCATACCACAAAAATACAGAGCAAAAATCGAAAGGAAAGGAAGAAATAGAATGCCATCATGGAAGCATCTAATAGGGAAAACTATAAAGCGACCAAGACAAGAAGTGTCACTATTAGAAAACATAGAAAAGGACACAGATCAACAAAAATACTTAGTAGGATAAACATGATAAATGCACCACATGGTATAAGAACAGATCAGAACTCATCCTGCACTTTCACAAATAATAAGATATTGGCACAGGAAAGAAAAACTTAGAAGATGTGCAGATAAATATAAACAAAAAGTACAAAATATGCAATTCAATGATCCAACAAGAGTTTATAGAGCACTGGTAAAGAAAAGAATAGAAACACCTGCAAAAAAAAAGAAGAAGAACTAGACATTGGTACAGATTCAATAAAACGTACATGGTCCGGTAAAACTATGTTCACATCGCAGCTCGATGCTCAGACCATAGCTCACCATTTGAGCCATGCAAATACAGTAAACATCATGGCATGCTAATTACAGAATAAGCAGCTGAATTGTATGCTAATCAACCAGTTCAAGATGAAGGAGTTATTCAACAAGCTATAAAGCAGTTGTCTACACTCAGTGTAGATTTTCCCTACGAATTCCAAACCTTACTGTAATACAGTCATGGAAGGTACTCTATATGAAAACATGGATAGGGGCTGCAGCTGCTGTTATACATATGTGTGTATGGATCTATATCAGATAATCAAACTTTTAAAAGTTCGAACACCATATGGTTGAGACCATATGTTCGAACTCTTAAAAGTTTGAAAATCAAAGTAAAACAAAACTAAAAAACAGAAAAAAACCTACCTGAAAGCTTAAGCAGGGGGCAAGCCCTCCCCGCAGCCCCCACACCCCCACTCTTTAAATAAACCAACTCCAAAATCACACTGCAATGCAGACAATGGAAAACTTCCATTGCCACACTATACAGGGATCTCTGTTGAAACGTTCAAACTTTTAAGTTTGATCATATGGTGTCGACCATATTACGTTTGAACTTTTAAAAGTTTGACAACATGATAGGAACCCTGTGTGTACAACAGGTATGAGTCTATGCTATTGCTGCTGAAAATAAACCCTAAGAAGAAAAAAGGTATTTAGACACCTGAAAACTTATCATGGTCTACATGATGTGGAAATTGTAGAGTGCTACAGGGGGGCATCACAGGCATCAGCATCCAGGATCCTAAATCAATTCCTAAATGCTGTGGTACATATCACTGAATACATTCAACTGTCCCCATATACACATGGAAATACCAGGATATCTACACAATTGCATGAGCAAAACTTTTGAAATCCAACTGGTGATGTGAAAACACACAACTAGTACTTGGCTCCCCCACCCCCAAAACAGGAAAATAGTTTATAGAATCCAAAAAGTAACACATAATTCACCTGTTATGAATGCCTCCCACACAATTTTCACAAAATGTGTACATATATAAAACTCAAAGGTAAATTGTATATCATTGCTAGGCACCTCTCACTGTGCCTGACTCTACCCTGGTGGTGTATATGAGCCATCTTAGAAGCATTACGACCCTGTAATGACAATATAGTACTTTATTGTGCAATAGAATAATACAAAAACACTGTAACATAACCAGTTTTAACAATAGTACTTGTAATGACAGTTAATAAGGTTGTGTACCTGTGAAAGTCCATGCATGGTAAACATGCCTGTGCCAAGAGTGAAGTATAAGAAGTGCATACAGATAACAGTTTAATATTCTAATGCACATAAATAACAGTTCTCTTCATAACCTTTGAATGCATCTAGCATGTACCTGAAAAATACAAGCATAGTTTAGCAACATCAGAAGCCTTCTGTGCAGATAAATCTAAAGGAATGTCAATTCTCTGTGTTCTACAAATACACAAGTCCTCTCTCCAAGTTTCCTTGCTACATGGTTATCTTGTTATGGTGTAGATTCATGCCTCTGAGCACAGTGAAGGTGCAAATGAGGTGTGAACACATTAGAATTACTGAATCCCAAACTTTTGGATTCATGTAGCATATGTAAACATAGTGTAAGCACTACCTCATTGTTTGTTGCTAATGGATTCCAAGTGTGAATGGTTAGTGGAAGGGAAAAGAAATACACAACAATTCAGACTTCCTTACCTGCAGTGGTTGTGTCAGCCAGGATATACTTACAAAGTATGGAAGCAATTGTATCAAGGTTGTAAATTGAAGTGAGCAGCACACCTTCCTCAGTTCATATTCACTAATATCCAAACTCCCCTGCCTTTGTTGAAAAGTGTATATTATTGCCATTTAACATTCTCATATATTTTAAGGACAATTATACAAAATACCTACAATAAGAGAAGAATGAACACCATACAAAGATAAGACAGAGCAGCTAACAGCAGTTATAAATGGTTGTGTGATCACTCATTGCACTACATCTGAAATTAACACATGCACAAACAACTCAGAAGTGTACAAAGACCATATGTCTTGTTAATACATTGGAAGATTTGGGACTTGCTTGTATGCACAATGATTTTCATTCCTGCTGCAAAGCTGTTTCTGTGGCAAAGACAAGTAAGATACCCTTATTGTGTTTTGTAATTTCATTGGTGTGAGAGTTCAAATTCAGACTTATGTAAAAGTCTTTCATTTGTAATAATAATAATATATATATATATATATATATATATATATATATATATATATATATATATATATATATATATATATATATATATATATCTATGGGTCTACTTCATATGACCTAAATTTCATTTGACTGAAATTCATTTGACTGAGACCAAATCACTGAAAGTTCAAAAGACTGAAAACTCATTTGACTGAAACTCATAACACTGACACATTAAAGTAAAAGGTATTTGCCCTTTTCCCCACTGAAGTGTGATCCTGGAGTTAACATATATAGTTAGGGGGGGTTGTGGGGGTGGAGCCCCCGACATACTTTATACATTTTAAACCATGCACATGGGTATTTATAACTGCAATGAATAACTCTTTGCAGAAAACAATATTTACCTAAACTATGTGGGGGGGCTTCAGCCTTCACACCCCCCTATGTGGGTGGCTGTGCCCCCCACCCCCCAACTATACATACTAACTCCAGGATTGCACTTTACTGGGGGAAAGGGCATATACTTTTTACTTTAATGTATCAGTGTTATGTGTTTCAGTCAAATGAGTTTTCAGTCTTTTGAACTTTCAGTGTTTTGGTCTTTTTTTTAATACCTCTATTTGCTCGACACACAGCTTAGTGCAAACACAGGAAACAGATAAATAGAATAAATGTCATGTAATGTACTTCTGTAATAAACAATACATAAACTACAGCTGTGAATCATGTGAGCGTTTAGCATGTATGCTAAACATGTTTATCAATATGATCTGTAGATCACGATTCAAATCTCACTTTTGTCTTTAAACAGATGAAACATAAACATTGCTCACAAGGATAAAACAAGGTAAGCTTTGCTTGTTATGTTTGCACATCACTTAACTTTGCACAAACTCGGACTAATGGCCCATACATGAAGCAGACAGAACACATGTAGACAGGATGCAGACATTCTCGATTTCAAAAGGGATACGTTGTTGCATCTTTTACTTTCCATTGAGCAATCCAGCTAAGCGGTGCTGTGCGGCAGTTAGCAATTTTCCCCAACACCTGCAGGTCTAAAACACCTGCAGACAGGAAGAAGATAGTAGATAAATTCAAAATGGGTACATTGTATCCCCTATAGTTTGCCACCACACAACCATGTTAAGCAGAATTGTGTGGTGGTGAACAGATATAATAATGAATATGAAAATATACAGCTGTTTAACTGTTTCTGTGGCAGCAGTTATAAGGGCAGGGCTACAATACAGGTGAGCCTGGGTTCTAATCTAGCACACTCCCAATTTTATTAATGCTTGTCCACTCAGTTTTAAAAAACAAATACAAAAGCCTCAAACATAATTAAAAACAATAATAAGTATGTATATCAGTGGAGCTCATATGAATTATATCTGTGACAAAGGTTATGCTGAATATTATGTTTATATATATATATATATATATATATATATATATATATATATATATATAAAATTAATGAGCATGTACAGCAAACACTTCTTCTGTGGCAAGGAATCACCTATGTGGAAGAATATATTTTGCTTCCAATGCATAAGTTTGAATCTCATATTGTAGAAATTAATTGTATCAGTGTGTAAAGCCACAGCAAAAATGTGTCAGGTCATATTATTTATACCCCCAATACATTACTTCAAATGTAAATCAAGTAATAGGTGCAGTAGCATCCAATCTGAAAACTAAATTCAATTGTCACATTACCCTTCTTAGCTCATAAACTACTTTTCTCTGTTTGGCACTGTTGCTGTCAACTTAATGTCATGCAAAATTGGTTGGCATTGTTGTTTGGGTTTGTGCACTAGTATTTAACATGATAAAATGCATTTTCAGGAAAGCATTCTTAACTATTGGTGTTTGCCATAGTCAGACATGTCTGGTGGTAGAAAGGAAGGTGTTCAATTTTTTTTTTTTTGCCTTTCACTTATGGTCAGTAGAAGAAGGCATCAAGCACTCTAACAGCCAATGTAGTAAGGAGACAGTGACGACAGCCCTACATTTGAGGACTAGATTCTCACTGTCCCCATGTTTGATGGGCATGGTCATCTGTTTTTCCCTACCTAACTCCTATCATGGTGTCCACAAACCTGTTGTAACCCTCACCGTCCTTGTGTCTTGCTTGTCCTGTTTGTTTGCATCTGCTTCCTCATGTACCCTACTTATCTGACCGACAAATACCTATGTCCCTTACCCAACATTCCTCTCTTACTGAAGTAAAAAAAAATGGGTACTTGTCTCACAAAATCGTATTGTCCCATACATAGCTCTCCATTTCACACACGTTTTCTTGACACACTTGATTCCATCCAGTTGGCTATACAACATTACTGAGTTGTTATCACCCCTCTTTGTTGAAGTGACAGTCCAAATTCAGCTAATAGTCTACATATTTTCATTTTACACTGCTGAATAAGTGGGTCACTATGGTTCTTTCCTACCTCACTCCTGCACATTCCTATATTGCTTTCCTTTTGTTCTTCCCCCTGCATTCCCCCCATTTCACCACTTTCTTATCTACTCCATTTTATCACCTTTAATCTGATAAAAAAAATAGAACCACACACCATACACATAACTGAAAAAAAATAAAGCCATTCACTTTTTGTCCCCTGTGTTTGTGCAGAGTTTGGCACCATGCTCCAATGCCAAGCAATGGTAAATGTTTCTTCAGTGGTGCAGGTATGTCCACACAATGCTGCTTAAACAAGCTGCATAAGGTAACACACAGTGAAAGCTGAATAAAAAATTATTTCACTGCATTCTAAATACATATTTAAACATATTAAATACACCTGGATTTGAACCCTGTGTTATCTGGGATACAAAATAAATCTTCAGTCAGCTAGGCAGTAGGTGTGTTTTCTGCACTTTAATGCTATCTACACTACTGACTGTTGCACCTCTACGCTTAACTTGATTGTGCTGAAGTAAGCAAACCAATAGAACTATCATCATTTTATCAATGAAGCAGCCCCACATTTGCTCAATGTTTAACTACATGCAAACAGGGAAAGCATTATAAATATGCATCCTTCATGAGCAAATACTTTGCCATTGATAGTTCAAACTAGCTGCTCAGCAGTGCACTATGGAAAGTGCACAATAGCATGAATCACTGATGTTTGCTGCCCATTTAGTCTTCATCCCACAAATTTTTAAAAAGGGAAGGTACTTTTTAAGTAACAAACACATATGCACCCATGCACTTGAAACTTTGTCTTTCACTGCTTGTTCTCAAATACATCAACTACACTACAGAAATAAATAAAAATGCTTTCTTATACCATGCACATCTTTATACTGACAATACACATTCAGATTTTCCAGTAGTTGTAGTAATGTGGAGAGCTGTTTGCATGTGGTTTGCAAAGCTGACTTTTTAAAGTATACCTGCACATTGGAAACACAACAGTAAATGCTACACTTTACACATTCATCCATCTGTAACATGCAGATCTTTATTAACTTGACAGTTGTAAATGGCTACACATCCATTTCAGACAACCCTCCCAACATCTTCCCTCAAACATCCAATACTGATTTTATCCACAATAAATTGTCCTTTAGCATTTTAAAATTCAGATGTGTGCTGTGGTGATTGAATTAAATACTGAGTTCTCTAGTTGGTGTACTTTGTAAGGTAGGTGTTGTAATCCCACTGCAGTCAATTGGTGTGTGTGTGTGTGTGTGTGTGTGTGTGTGTGTGTGTGTGTGTGTGTGTGTGTGTGTGTGTGTCTAGTCAGACAAGCATAACTGTGTATTTTTTTGGTCTTTAAGACAATCCCATGCAGTACCAATATTTTGACAGTTGTACATGCCTACACATCCATTTCATTCAAGCCTCCTAATATCTTCTCTCAAACATCCATTGCTGATGTCATCCACTATAAATTGTCCTGTAACATTATAAATGTGAGATTTGTGTCATGGCACTTGCGTTAAGTACTGAATTCTCCAGTAGGATTAATTATTTATTTATTGCATTTGTTAACTGGGAAAGTCCACTTGGCCTGAAAAGAGCCCATTTTCAGTGGAAGCATGGTGAGGAAAGCTCCACAATAATTATATAAACAGAAAATATTTATATACATAATAAAGAATTATGAGCAGTATTATTACATTGAAAGACAAAAAAAAGTAAAAACAGTAGTGGAGAAATAATTACAATCATGGAAAAATAGAAATAATGAAAGACATATATTTAAACTACACACAAATGTAATATATCTGCTAGGTTTAATGTGGTGGGGATGTTAAGTACAGTATAAGAATAGAAGGAGTTAGGAAGGCTAAGGATGGAAAACATCATGCTAGTATGGCAGAGAAGGCAGTAAGTAGACAGAGTGAAGAAAATGATGTGATAGTAATAGTAGAGTTGAAGCACCAGGGAGAGAGATCAGGAGTTGGGATTGTGAGTTAGGGAACAGGAGCATAACCAATGCAAGGATAGATGTAGTTTGAGGGATTTTTTAAAGGAGCCAGGATTGCTGGTAGTTCTGAGTGATGGGGGGAGATGCTTTAGAGACTGTATAGGAGTACAACATTTGACTGGCTGAGAGCCTAGGTTTCTCTATGGACAGTAGCATTTTGTTTTCAGACCTGAGGTGCTTGTTAGGATGGTACATGGTCAGTATGGAGGAGAGTGAAGGGCAGATTCCTGGTTGGTAGATTATTTTATGAGCTGTAGTTAATTGTAGAAAAGTGAGATAGTGAGGGGATTTTAGCCAATTTAGTTGATGCAGGGAGAAGCAGTGATGAGTGGAAAACTTTGCATTTGTACCAAATTTATCAATTTGTTGTAACAACAGTCAAGCTTGGTTTTCAAGGAGGACTGTAAATTGGTGAGGATGGGAGTGCCATATAGAAGTGTTGGAAGCAGGAAGGATGAGGCAAGGGCTTTTTGTGCAGAGGGGCTAAGAAAATAGTTGTGCCTATACAGGGCACCTAGTTTTTGATTTTTTTTTTGATGTTGCTATAAATGCAAAGGTTGACAGTTAATTTATCATCAATTATGACACCTAGTAATTTGGTATTAGGGACAACTTTGATGATGGTATTGTTTTGGGAGTAAACTGAGAATAGTGACTTGTCAACAGGGCTGTATGTTGTGAGGGTAAATATTAAAAGTTTTTTTTTTATTGGGGTTGAGGGCAAGATGGTTCTGGGACATCAAGGTTTCTGTGGAAGTAAAAGCTTCTTGGGTGAGGTACTGTAGTGCAGTGGCAGATTTAGAAGAGCAGATGATGGTTGAGTCATCTGCATATTGGATAGCAGTACTGTGGGTTAGAGAGGAATGGAAGTTGTTGACAAATATGGTGAATAAGAGGGGTCCCAATATTGATCCTTGGGGACATCTGTATTTGTAGTTATAAAAGGGGAGGAAGAGTGTTGCCATTTAGTATATTGCCACCTGTTAGTGAGATAGTTAGCAAACCATAGTAGAGTAGGTGGAGATAGACTGAGGTTTGAGAGTTTAGTAAGCAGAAGGAAGTGAGAAATAGTGTCAAATGCCTTCGATAAATCTAGGAAGAGTGGTGAGACTAAGGAGCCTGCATCTCAAGCTCTATTTATTGTGTTCAGAAAGGAAATGAGGGCAGTGTTGGTACTATGTCCAGGCTTAAAGCTGTGTTGAGTGGGGTAGAAGATTTGGTGTTGTAACAGATGACTGAGGAGCTGAGTGTGAATACATTTTTCAAGTATTTTGAAGATTGGGGAGAGAATGGCAATAGGATGGAAATTTTAGATGTCAGAGTTGTTGCCGCATTTATGAAGTGGAAAATAAATGCTTTTTTCCAGATATCAGGTATAGGGGATTCATGAATGGACTTGTTAAGGAGGATGCTGATGGGTTATGCGATGGAGAAGGCTGAGAGTTGTATTCTGCAGGTAAATTCTCTGGGGCATTGGTACAGGGTTTGAGTTTTGCAAAGAAGTTTTTTGATGGAGGTGGATATAGGAGTTAGTGCAAAAGAAGGTAAAGCATTTGAGGGGGAATGCACAGGTAGGGTTCCTGGTAGGTCAGTTAAAATGGGTGGGAAGGTCGTAATAAGTTTTTTGATGGTGTTGTTGAAGTATGAGTTAAATAGGGAGGCTATCTCAGAGGATGTTTTTCTGGGTTAGGACAAGGGTTGCTGTTAGTTCCAAGGTGAAGAAGGGAGGTGATTGCTCCCCAGAAATTCTTGGGGTTTAGTCAATGTTGGTCTTTAATAGCCTGAAAGTATTCTTTTTTATTTTTCTTGACTAGGCGTTTAGCCTTATTGTGAAGTTGTTTACATTGAGTGATGTTTAATGCTGTTTTGTTTTTTTGCCAAGCTTTCCAGTCTTTGTCCCTAGAAGAAATAACTTGTTTTGTGGGTTTCTGCAAGCCAAATTGCATGTTTTGCCTTAATTGTCTTTAGCTGGGGTGGGGCAAGACTATTTAGGATTCTTAGAAATGTAGAATTATAGAATTCTACAGCTTCATTGAGTGGGAGGAAATTTAGTGGGCTTCAGTTAGTAATCTACAGGATGTCATTGAAGGTGATTGGGAGAGAAGTGGGATAGATCTCTTGAGTATTGATATTGATGTGGGTTAGGTATGGAGGTGGGCTTATGTATTATGAATGCTGGGGAGTGGAGTGATCACGTATACTATTTGGGAGAGTCCCTGAGGAGGTGATTTTTTGTGGTTCAGATACTAAGATCCAATACAAGACTGAGCCTTTGTTTTCCTTATTTTTGGGTCTAGTAATGTCAGAGATTAGCTGTGTGCAGGTGTGAAGTTTAATATCTATAGAGGGATTATAGTTAGAAATATCTAGCCAGTTAATACTAACGTCACTTAAGATGATGGTTTAATTTCTTCAAGAATAGGGGTATTATTGCCAGGGAGGATGTAAATTACTATGATGCAAAGGCTTTTGCAATCATTAAGTTTTAGGAAGGTAACAAGTAGTTCTGCACTGGAAAAAAAGGGAATTGGTTTGGAGTATGGGATTACTGTAAAAGTGCTTGGGAACAGTAAGGTGATGCCTCCACCTTTTTATGTAGTCTATCAGTTCTAAGGCAGGAATAGTTTGGGGGTAGAAATTCAGAATCTTTGATATATGGTTTTAGCCAGGTTTCAGTCATAGCAGTAAAGTCTGATTTATTTTGACTTAGCCATGTGTGCAGTTGGGGAATTTTATTTTTAATGCTTTGGAGATTCTTCTTCTTTTTTCAGCTACGCCCATTAGGGGTTGCCACAGCAGATCATCTGTTTCCATTTCTTCCTGTCCTCTGCATCTTGCTCTGTCACACCAATCACCTGCATGTCCTCTCTCATTATATCCATACACCTTATCTTAGGGCTTCTCCTTTTCCTGTTACCTGGCAGCTTCATCCTTAGCATCTTTTTCCCAATATACTCTGTGTCTCTCCTCAGCACATGTCCAAACCATCATAATGTTGCCTCTCTGGCTTTGTCTCCAAACCTTCCAACCTAGACTGATCTGCTAATATACTTATAACTAATCCTGTCCACCATCATCAGTGCAAATCTTAATATCTTTAACTCTACCATGTCCAGCTCTGACTCCTGCCTTTTTATCAATGCCACTGTCTTCAACCCATATAACATAGCTGGCCTCACTACCCTCTTGCAGACCTTCCCTTTCACTCTTAATGGTACTCTTCTGTCACAAATCACTCCTGACACTCTTCTCCACCCACTCCATCCTGCCTGTACTCTCTTCTTTACCTCTCTTCCACACTCACCATTACTCTGAACTGTTGATCCCAAGTATTTAAACTCATCCACCTTTGCCACCTCTACTCCCTGCATCCTCACCATTCCTCTATCCTCCATCTCATTCACACACATATATTCTGTCTTAGTACTGCTGACCTTCATTCCTCTTCTCTCTAGAGCATATCTCCACCTCTCCAGGGTCTCCTCCACCTCTTCCCTACTCTCACTACAGATCACAATGTCACCTGCAAACATCATAGCCTACGGGGACTCCTGTCTGATCCCGTCTGTCAACCTGTCCATTACCATTGCAAATAAGAAAGGGCTCAGAGCCGATCCTTTATGTAATCCCACCTCTACCTTAAACACATCCATTATTCCCACTGGAGACCTCATCACTGTCACAGCCCCCTCGTACATATCCTGTACCACTCTTATATACTTCTATGACACTCCTGATTTTGTGGTAAAGTTTAGGGATTTTGTGCAGTTAGAGGAATTATGACAGGGAGTAGAAGGGCCAGGGTTAGGATACATGTCACCACATACTACTAGATTAGTGAGAACAGGGAATGTGGTAGGTAGAGGTTTCTTTTTTTTTTTTTGATAACAGAAGAATTTGAAGTTGTGGTTGTAATGACAGTCATGGTGTTGGGAGAGGGTAATGAGTTTCTTTTTTTAATATTAAATCTGTACTATAGACAGTGGAGCAGATAACAGAGTAACTATGGAGGGTGTGTATGTGGGTTGATGTGGAAGGGGATCGTATGGTAGGTATGTGACTTGTATGATAGAATGATAGTCTTAGAAGGAGGGAGAAGTAGATAGTGAATGTAAAAAAAGATGTTGAATATAAGAGGCATTGCTATGTAATGTTGAATGATAGAAGGTTTGGATGAATATTTTGCTATAGGAGTGAGGATGGGGGAGGTGTAGTATGATTGATGGAGTGGAAAGGCAGGATGTGACTAGGTTTATTGGGTTATAGGGAGGGCAGTAGTAAGGGGTCGAGGTGGAGTTAAGGGAAGGGTGTGTAGGAAGCAGGTGATAGTATAGGTGTTAAGAAAGAGAGTAGGGGTGGAGTGTTTGGAGTTAAAGAAGTTGGGTATGTATGCAGTGGATTATGTGATAGGTGGAAGGAGTTTGGATGTGAAGGTCTGTGATTAGAAGGATTGATGGGTAGGCAGGATGAGGATAACTATAGTTAACTAATTAATTAGGTTGGTCTAATCACACTGCAGTTAACTGCATGTGTGTGCTTGTCTAGTCAGAAGATTGTAACTGTACATCCTTTGGTCATCAGTACAATCTCATGGAGTACAGTGGCGGCTGCTGACTTCAAATCAAAGGGGGGGTGCAGGAGACAGATGAATGGGTGGGGTCAATGGGAATGGGTGTGGCCAACTAGAAAGGGGAGGAGCTCTGCTCAAAACCACAAAAACTGTAACTTTAATTAAATATGCTGCCCTGGGTACCAAACCATCATTATGAGAGTCCAATCAAGACAAAATGAAGTGTAGAAGAAAAAACTATTTCAATGCTTTGGCTGCATTACAGCTTACTTACTATCTAGATGGAAACAAAAAGGTTTTGAGGCATGAAAAAATAAATTACTTTTTAAATACATTACTGGAATGCCAGTCAAAATCAAGTATAAGAAAAACAAGCATCACTCAACTCAAACCACTTCTCCTTGCACTGCAGTTCTAATTATAATTTATATTCAGCTTTATTAAAGTACCAAGTAACATGCTGAAAGTAGCAATCTCTGTGATACCCCTACTTGTAAAAATGTTTCTGATCCAAAAAAGCCTTGCTGCCTGACAACTATCTACTTGTTTCATGGGGAAAACATGATCAAAGTAAAAAATGAAAAGCAAACAAGAAACAAGTTCAAGATACATTGCTTAAAGGATTACTGTATAGGTAATGAACCACACATGATATATTGGCATTCTGTTTGGTTTACAGGTAAAGTCTGCAAAGATGACTGCAAATCTCCAACAAATGTAATGAGCTTCTTAAAATAATGTAATGCTGTCCTTTATTACAAATACTGTCATATGCATTTCATTACCCAAGGCTTATACATTACCTAGTTATGTAAGCATTCTCAGCATGGCAACAACAGAAAGGCTTTCAATGTTGGCAATTCTTTAACAGTATGCTTATTAAAGCTTACCTGCATCTTGCAATCTAAGACAAGTTTACCTGATGGTCATTAAAGCAATGCTACTTAAACACAGAGCAACAGGCACTTTCTGATAATAAGCATAAATCAACAGTATAAAAATATGACAGAAGCCAGAACACTCTGCAAAATCAAGGACAAAATAAAAGTAGCACTTGTGTTTACCTTGGATGGGGGATACTCTGCACATTTATACTGCATAACTGCTCCTTGCTTTGCTTGGGCACATCTAGAGTCACTACATGGGGGAGTGGGGTGCAACAAGTATGTCACAATTTGAAATGTCTCTGGCTGACTGTGATGGCCCTGACACATTTGTCACACATCGCAACCTCAGAACAAGAAATATGGACAGAGCCATGCATAGAAGTGGGACAAAGGCCCTAAAATAATGAACATTTTTAAATATAGCTTTTATAACAGAAAGATAATAGAATAGTAGGTCTTGCATTAGTATGAATTTTCTGAAAGGTGCAAAATCTGAAACTCAAATGTCTGTCATTATTTTCTAACTTCAGTCTTTAATGATTTGCCAAAAAAACACAATTGTATGAAAAATGGACCAAAAATGTGATGCAAAAATATAAAATAGCCATGCAATACAGCTGGGAACCTGTCAAAGAAGGGACTCTTTTTTAATATTAGTACTGCTAACTTGAGCAACTGACAAAATAAAAGAATCTACATGCATTTCTAAAATAAAAATAATCTATAACTCTGATTATTACAATTATTTTTTAATTGTAAGCCCTCCACGTTTTCTTCCAAAATTGCCATTTTGCAGTGGGATTATTAGGGGAAGAGCAACATTTTGAGCCAAAATCCGGGACAGTTGAGAGGTTTGGATATGCCTAATTCTATAAAGCAATTTATTTGCACGTACCGCTCAACCTGTTAATGCAGGAAATCTGGACAAGGCCAAATATACTGGGGGAACATATAAACAGTACTATAAATTGTTGTATAAACTGAGACAATTGATAGAATAAAAGGTCTTGCTTTAGTATGCATTTTTCTGAAGGTTATGAAGTCTGAAACTCAGTATCTGTCATTATTTAGTGACTTAATTCCTAAATTATTTGCCAGAAAACCACACATTCTATGAGGAACAAACCAAAAATAAGAAGCAAAAATCTGTTCATTCTGTGAAAATCTGGACAGTTGTGAGGTCTAGTTCAGCCGGGGCTGTCTTTGAGTTTTCCGCCCTTCCCCCTCACAAAATCATGGTCAAATGGAGCCTCCCCCCTGCAGCCATTCCAGTGAACCATTACTTGGCTATTTCACCCCATTTACCATAAACACTAATGTGCATACTGCTTTACTTCTACGATGATTTGGACTTTATTTGAAAGTTTTATTTTACATTTTACAGCACAAACACTAAGACATCTGCTAAATAAAGCAATGCAATCTCACAATGAAAACAGACTTTGCATTAAAACTTCTCTCTGCCCTTGAAACTCACATTCATTGAAACAGCATTGAAACGCACATTCAAAGAAAACACATTTTGCCAGTGGCAGATAAAGATTAACTTTGGACTGTTTTCAAATCATAGGCCCCTTGCACACGAAACATACACGTGGTCTTTGATACGTCTTCCTGATTGTATTAAATTATATTCCGTGTACAATATAGTACAGTTGTTAGAGGGCATTTTAAATTTGTTTTGAACATTTTTCCAGTAAATAATGAAACAAAATGCATGTACCAATAATGACAAAATTGCCCAATTCAGAACATTTTTCCAGTAAACAGTGAAAAAAATGCATGCACCAATAATGGCAAAACTGCCCAATTCAGAACATTTCTATCATAAAAGTCTATTCAAATCTCTGCAGTCCACCAGTATCAGTAAATATGCACAATCTCTGAAGAAGTTAAAGTCATCTAAATAATTCCACATTAAAAAAATCTGTAACTAATGGGGTTGCTGCTAGAAAACAACTTTATATTTCATTGTTTCATCTACAAATAAAGTGACTGTTGCCCTTGAGGAATAAATTGCCTAAGTTGCATTAAAAAAATGATAAGCTAGTAATATTGCAACAGGGAATGGATGGCAAACTGATAGCAGATTCATAGTTACTAGGTATCTTTACCAAAAAGAACTGCAGCATCCACCCTCTTTACAATACAGTACATTATGAGCAATGCATCTACCTACTGTGGGAGGAGAACCCACAGCCTTCTGCATCAAAAGCAAGAATACTACCTATTGTGCTATTAACAACGCAAGCTGACTCAGCATAAGCAGCACTAAACTTTTGTTTCCCTGCAGCTCTCAGCTTATTGTAAAATCTACTTGACACTCAGCTGCACCTCTGAACTTTGCAGCACAAGAAATCTGGAAAAACCCAAAATTTTGGGTGGGGGGGGGGGCAAAGGACCAAAAAATAGGGACACATTTTAAACATTGCTTGTATAATGTTGGAAAGTTGTTAGAATAAAATGATGTGTTACCACCACATATTTCACTGCCAAGTATTGAACCAAGGACCCTGTGCAAAACAATCAGAGCAACATACCACTATGCCAAATCATCTGTTTTTTGAAAGAAAGGAAGACTGAAACTTAAATGGCTACCATTTAGTGAATTCAGTTCTCATCATAGC
>NC_056749.1:820958409-820983409 GCF_019279795.1 Protopterus annectens | reverse complement strand
AATTAGGCCCAGTCTGCTGCTGCTGTGTGTGTGTGGTTGGTGGTACATTATTTATTTATTTATATTTATTTAACATTTGTTTACTGGGAAAGTCTGACTTGGAACAAAGCCAATTTTCAGTGGATGCCCAGGAAGAAACATCCAGATGTATGTGTTTGAATTGTGGGAGGAAACTGGAGCACCCAGAGAAAACCCACATGAATCCAGGGAGGACATGCAGACTCCACACAGAAGGCACCCCAGCTGAGAATCGAACTGGAGAACCTCTTGCTGTGAGGCGACACTGCTACCACTGCACCAGTGCACCATGGTGTGAGCTAACATATTTATGGCCATTGTATGATCTTTTGAATAATTCTTCATTGCATTACCACTTGCAAAACCCTTCACATAGTCCCATGCATCTACCATCCTCCTTTTTTCCACTGGCCACATGACATCCTTCCTGCAGAGGAGTGGAAGATGTCCTGATGTCAAATATGCATACACACATCATGTAGCCTAGTTCTTTATGAGCCTCTGCAAGCTATCTCCAACCAATTGCATGTGTGATTGATAATTATGGCATGGTGTGGATGGACAGTGGCAGGATGTAATGCAATCAAACAAGTATAGACATATGCACAATAGACTTACTATCTTCCATAATATAGATGTAGGGATTTGTTTTTACATGGTATAATAATGGCTAGGATTTTATGTGATGTTGGCTATTAGCCTAATAATGTCCTATGACCATATGAACAGTTGACATGTCACTGTTGCTATCATTGACATGCTATATTGAGATGTGGATGTACAGTATGTCTCCAAAAGGGTCTTACAATCTATGATGTGAGTTAATATATTTATGGCCATTGATGTCATTGCAATACATGCTCCTTATATAACATCTGTAGTAATATGCCTCCTGAGAACTTTTGACATGATATGATACACTGTTATAAATATTACTGACACATTAGAGCATGTGTTGCTATAGTGGTGTAGATCAACCTTTTGCACAGTTCACATTCAGCCAACACAATGGCACTTGCAGTATGGCACAGGTGTCCATATATCTACTTACCATCATTATGTGTTATATGACTGACATTAATATCAATTCATATTGATTACATGGTCACATAAGTCTTGTCTCATACACATGTTGTTATGTTGTGATATACACAACTAATGTATCACATGTTTTGATGCATTTGCAACTTTGTGAAAATAATTGTATGTGCACTTGTGTTGTTACACTCAAGGATTATTGAGGTGGTCAGCAGCACCATTGTTTAAATACTAGCATTTGTGTCAGGAAATATTCTGCTTGAGCCACAAACAACTGATCTGCAGTGTGTCCTTATATGACATCAGGCTGCTCAGACACAGCTTGCCCATGAAACACGTATAGGCATATGTTATGCAAGTGATGTAAGTACATGACATTGGTACAGTTGTACAACTGTGTGCATAGCAACAGTGTGCGGAATGATAGCAATGACCACAAGTGTAAGTACATGACATTGGTACAGTTGCATGACTGTGTGCATAGCAACAGTGTGCGGAATGATAGCAATGACCATAAGTGATGTAAGTACATGACATTGGTACAGTTGTACGACTGTGTGCATAGCAACAGTGTGCAGAATGATAACAATGACCACAAGTGATGTAAGAACATGACATTGGTACAGTTGTACAACTGTGTGCATAGCAACAGTGTGCGGAATAATAGCAATGACCACAATTGATGTAAGTACATGACATTGGTACAGTTGTACGACTGTGTGCATAGCAACAGTGTGCGGAATGATAGTAATGACCACAAGTGATGTAAGTACATGACATTGGTACAGTTGTATGACTGTGTGCACAGCAACAGTGTGTGGAATGATAGCAATGACCACAAGTGATGTAAGTACATGACATTGGTACAGTTGAACAACTGTGTGCATAGCAACAGTGTGCGGAATGATAGCAATGACCACAAGTGATGTAAGTACATGACATTGGTACAGTTGTATGACTGTGCACAGCAACAGTGTGCAGAATGATAGCAATGACCACAAGTGATGTAAGTACATGACATTGGTACAGTTGTACGACTGTATGCATAGCAACAGTGTGCGGAATGATAGCAATGACCACAAGTGATGTAAGTACATGACATTGGTACAGTTGTATGACTGTGTGCATAGCAACAGTGTGCGGAATGATAACAATGACCACAAGTGATGTAAGTACATGACATTGGTACAGTTGCATGACTGTGTGCATAGCATCAGTGTGCGGAATGATAGCAATGACCACAAGTGATGTAAGTACATGACATTGGTACAGTTGTACGACTGTGTGCATAGCAACAGTGTGCGAAATGATAGCAGTGACCACAAGTGATGTAAGTACATGACATTGGTACAGTTGAACGGCTGTGTGCATAGCAACAGTGTGCGGAATGATAGCAATGACCAAGGCTGTGTGGAGGTCTTGTCACAAATCATTTATTCCAATACATATGAAATGTTAAGAGGACTACACAACTAAGCACAGATCTGTGTGTGGATGTCAGCAGACATAACCACCCAGAGGACACAGACAATCTGCTAGCTGACAGTTTGTCTCACATCTCCACCTTGCTGCCACTAGCCATCAGCCAAAGTATACATGCAAATATTACTCAGTTTTTATTCTCAGCAGGGCAGCACATCTGTACTCTCTTTACAGCTAATAAAGCAGAAGCAATTGGGCCCTGACAACATCCCAGGTTGCCTATAGCATGACTTAAAGCCTGACATATCATATTAGGACACATAACAGATCAGTTGTTTGTGGCTCAGGAAGAACATTTCCTGACACAAATGCTAATAGTCACACAATGGTGCTGCCTGTTGGATTCATATGTCAACACAACCTACAGATAGTCTATGTTCCTATAAAAGGGTATACAGCAACATGCATCCTTCTGACATGGAGGGGGGACCATCACCTGATGCATGGAGTTATAGACCCATCTTGACTATCATCTGTGAAGTTGGCCAAGGAGTCATCATGGACCTCCTCTAAAAGGAATCAGGTAATATCCTGATTGTGTACTAAACCCACATTTGATTTGTTCAGGCTACATCCTATATGTTAGATCTGTTCACTGTCTTCAAGAAGATTAACAAGAGGCTCATGATGATAACACTATCATCCTGTGTAACATGACCTGGCCAAGGCATTTGACACAAAGCAACAGTCAGGTATTACAGAGAAACATTCACAAGTGGCCATAACACCTACGTCACCAAGTGGGTAGACAACTGGAACACATATGTGACAGAGAAATATGTTGCAGTGTGTGAAGTCACCTCTATCTAGAGTCCACTGACCAGGTCCATATCTCAGAATTCTATGGTAGGTCTTTTCCAGTCCATTATTTAAGTGTCAGGCATAAAACCTGACGTACATATTCTGTCTCCAACCAGCTTTGTGGAGGACTGCAAATTGTGGACAGTCATCGAATCCAAGTGTGGTATTGGTATAATGCATACAGTATCGATACATGCAATGGATTGATGCCACGACCATCTGGACATGGTAGATGAAAGAAACTCATGGGGAGATTAGTCTCATTATGAATACAAATACACAAGATAGTCACAATATGGACAACACTCTTCTATGAGTAGACCAAGTGGTATGCACACCTGTCAACTAAGCAGGAATGCTCATTATTTCTAATACAGGTATAACAGTGTCCTTCTGAACACCTTCGGCAGATGTTGTTACATTTTGAGAGAGGTGTGCTTGATTTCCCCCAGAGATTGCTGGCCAATCATAATAGTTGTAGAAGTATTTTCTTGTAGAATCATCTATGATCACTCATAACCACATATGTTATGTGAAAGACATGGGATTACCGGTGGTATTATTCTGATATTGTCCCTGTTTGTATGTGCTTCTGTCTACTGTTGTCCAAGGGCTTGTTAATATATATCCCACTTGGTTGAGACCTATGCTGACATTACAGTCATATTCAGGCAACTCGTTTTGCACAGATTCACAATATGCACATAATCCCTATTGTATATACCATCCTTGATATATGTCCTGTCCATTTTTCATGTCAGGATGCTTATATCACAAAGTATCCATTCTATTGACATGTCACCTTGTGTGACAGTCACACAGTATACAACTGTGCAGTCCATACTGTATCATGTCGATGTGATATGTGTTCATGCTACAATTGTCTTCATTGACATACCCTCATCTGCTGTAATTACCATGTTTCACCTATCTTCTTCACCTGTGTTCATTCCTACAAGTCATTTGTGTATCCCTTTTCAAAATACACACTTCCCCTGATTATTTATTTATAATGCAGTCTATACACCCTTACTGATCATTTAGACAACTTTTATTCAGTATGCCTGATACAGGTTTCCACAATACTTTGCACTGTATATACTTTAATGTAATGTGTTACAATTATATAAATTGCTATATCAATAACCCTGGTAATCAATGTGGCATTCTGCGTAGTCCCACGGACCTAGTTTGCCCTTAGTTGAAACAGGTTTACACGACTGCTGCTGTTTGTGTTGCTAAACACAAAAGCGTGCTTGTTTACATTTATGTGTACTGCACTGCATGCATATGGAATAGGCACCAATGCTCACAGTGCAAACACAACCTCCATGTAGGCTTCACACTAAGTCTACATGGAGTTTATTGAATCCCCAGGATATTTTACAGGAATATCTATGAAAATCATGTGAAACATAACCAGGATGCTAAATATATATAAAAATTCAAATAAACAGTAGGAGCTCAAATGTACAGGATATGAAATAGGATGAAGCAATGGTCAGAGAAATTAAAACAAAATTTAGAAAAGCTCTTAAGTGGAACACCCCAGGCTCAGATGTAACAATTAACTGCAGGCTAAAACTATTAGCATCTTTACACAAAGATTTAGCCCTGTGTAAGAACTACTTATATGCACGTACCGAACAGACACCAACATGGTCAACAACAGGAAAAAAAGATACTCCTTAAGAATGAACCTCTAAGCCATCATGTAAACTATAGACAAATAACTTGCCTTCCAACAATTTACAAACTATACAACGGAACTGATGCTGATAGAGTTTATAGCTATTTAGAAGAAAGCTCAGTCATGGCAATAAAACAAAAGTGCAGGAAAAGAAAGTCATAATGAACAAAGGATCATTTGTTGCTAAATAAAGCCATAAAGATGAATTGTAAAAAAAGTAAGAATCTAAGTATGACATGGATATACTGCAAATAAAAATATTTGACAGCATCCCACATTCATGGATAAATGAGTGCCTACAGATGTATAAAATACATCCTACATTGATCAGTTACATTACAGTGACCATGAAACAGTGGCAAACAATTTTGCAATTAAATCATGACAAAGAACAAATTACTATCTAAGAGAGGATATTCAAAGGGGGTATTCCAAGGTGATTCTTCATTGTTGCTGTGGTTCTGTCTTGACCTTAACCCATTAAGCTGTTTCTTAACAGAATAGGTCTTGGTTACAATTTGGCTGCCAGAAAACAAACGTGCTTATACATTTCTTATTTGTTTTTGTGGATGACCTGAAACTGTGAAGTTCATCAGTTGAGGAGTTGAAAACACAACTGCAAGTGGTTAAAACTTTCTCATATGATATAAGAATTACTTTTTGTCTTGATAAATGTAGAAAATCAATGTTTAAATAAAAAAGTTGCCAAGAAAATATCAATTTAGGAAAAAAATGTGATATAAAGTAACTTCAGCAGGAAAGAGTGTATAAATATTTGGGAATTGATGAAGGATCAACAATAAAATATGAAAAAATGCGAACAAACCTCAGTAAACTAATACTGATGACAGCCTTGACGTCTAGGAATAAAGTTCAAGCTATAAAGCAATTTGTTCTTCCTGTTTTAAGTTACAGGTTTAATGCGACTGACTGGCCCCAAAAGATATTAGATAAGTTGGACAGAAAAACAAGAAAAAATGTTTCATGTTTATCAAATGATATATAAAAATTAGTGTATACCAAGATTACATATTTCACACTTTGAAGCAGGTATGGACCTTCTTGAAATTGATTACGTGTATAGATTTGCAGTTGTGGGACTGCAAACATATCTGCTGACCTGATCAGATCCAAACATACTGGAAGTTTTACAACATGAGAAGAGGACATCTAAGATGACCTCTCTGCTTAGTTTAGCAGAAACATTAAGGTGACAAGCAGGACTGGAAATCAAACCAAAAATAGACAAAAATCAGACACCAACCAAATGTGCCAAAAACAAAAGAAATAATATAAGAAAAATAATCAGATGAGAAAGAAAGATGTGGAAAAGACATAAATATAATGGCAAGAATAGAGATCTCCTGCAACAACCTCATGTTGATCAGGATTTGACACAGGAATGATTAGGGAGATGTGAGTTGAAGCCAAAGAATGAAAGACTAATAATAGCATCCCAGGATAGTGGACTATGTACACATTGGTTTGCAAACTCCATTGAATATAGGGGAGAAACAAACAAATGCAGGTTCTGTAACAACAACTGAAAAAATAGATGTGAAAAAACATATAGTATTCCATGCAAAAATAAAAAAGTGGCATTGATCATTGAAATTGCAAACCTGGTGATTACAGTGTCTTGCATACAGAGAGACACAAAGTTATAAATTATCAGGATTTGCAGGCAGAAATGAAAGCAATGTGGAAGAAAAATATTCAGATAGTTGCAATTTTAGTAGGAGCAACAGGTCTAATAAAAAGACTCTACAGTTGTTTTTAGGTATGCTGCCCGTACATGTAACTCAATATGAATTGCAGGAGTTATTTTTGGGCATACTGTGGGTACTGAGAAGAACATTTTTGGCTAACATCAAAGATTGCAAAGTATTAATTTCATGAATTTTAATTATTCTCTGACCTGCAAATGGGGCCTATTCCCATCTTAATATTGGAAGCCCAAAAGATTGGGAGAAATTAAACCAACAGAAACCATGTGTATACTTCCAGAGTTTTTTTTTTCTGAGCTGGAATAGTTAATTGCATTCTGAATGTGAAAAAAAGTGGACTTTTCCTTTAAATATATCCTACATTTTTACATTGTCAGTGATTGCTAATTACCTTCATGAAAAAACAATGCAATCTAGAAGTAGATAGACAGGAATCCTGTACATCAGTTGGAGGTTTGTGATGGCGACCAAAGATTTAGGTTTTCCAACAGTGACCTACTGTGGATGTGACCTAAAGCAAGTTCACCCAAATAATTTTATTGATGCAGCCATATGGAAGGTTATTTAAAGCCTGCAGCTCTGATCTTTGTTTGGCAGCTTGTTGCCTGAGTGGCTTTGTGGGCCTAAGTCTAAATGATGCTATGACCTAACATGGGAGGTGTTGTATACATTCAGCAGGTGGGCTGTATATTAATTTATATTCATTTCACTTTTCATTTAATTTTTTTAAATAGGATCATAATAAATACATAACTATTGAGTCTTGTAACCGTTTACTCCTTGTCATTATCCATCCCAGTCTGAATCACCTTTCTTGATGAGGATGAGGCAATCAAGCCATGGGACAATTGTGAACACTCATCCAATTATCCTGTTTCCTCATGAAAAAGATACTGTATCACACAGCTTAACATGTAGTGGGAGTCTATTCCAGAGGTGGGAAAGGCACTGTGTAATGAACATCTCTCTCCACCATGTTTTATTTATCTGCTGATGAAGATTTAGATTCTTGGTCTAGTATTTGGGGACCATTTGATTTGTGCAGATACATACCCTCCAGGACTAATGGGTCTCTAGTGGATCAGAACTGAATAAAGGAATACCATTTCTAGGCATTTGTGGTATTCCTTCAGCCACTGGTCTCATTAGTTAGGAGCTTCTGGGGTGTTTCTATTTGTTTGTTAAATCTATTAAGGTATGTCACAATAAGGGCATTGCATTCAGTAATTGGAGTTATCAATGATAAATATATAGGAACAAAGTCCTCTTTGGATTTGGATGATAGCCTCTTGATGGTCAGTTACACCAAGTAGACTCATGGATAAGAGGACTGATGTTGTTATGTCACAATCAAAGGAGAAGGAATTATTTATCTAAGTAACATTGTCTCTAACCCCATTCTCATACTGTAGTGGGATATTTTCAATGTCATATCCTAGAAGGAGTAAGCGAATATTATATGTTAGCATTTAATTTACAACGTTTTTTAGCACATCAGGTAATTACAAGAGTCAATTTTTGTTGCTGGGTATTGGTGTCCGAGGGTGTCTTGACAATGAATCCCAGTTTACAGTCATCTGCAACTTGCTTAGCCAGCAGACTTGGTTTCAGTCTGGAGGTTGGAAAATATATGCTACATAAAGAGTGGCTCAGCATGGAGCCATGCAAACCAACACTGCTTACCTTCATGCCCTTTCATGATGTACCTTCTACCAGCACAGTATGGGTTCTGTCGTTTCATCAACTTGTTATCCACCTTACCACATAGGGATCTAGTTGTAGTATACTAAGCTTACTAACTATGCTGGAGTTTGATATAGTGTCAAGGACCTTGGCCAGGTCAAGGTTCCTAACTATGCTGGAACTTGATACAGTGTCAAAGACCTTGGCCAGGTCAAGGTTACTAACTATGATGGAATTTGATACAGTGTCAAGGACCTTGGCCAGGTCAAGGTTACTAACTATGCTGGAATTTGATACAGTGTCAAGGACCTTGGCCAGGTCAAGGTTCCTAACTATGCTGGAACTTGATACAGTGTCAAAGACCTTGGCCAGGTCAAGGATACTAACTATGCTGGAATTTGATACAGTATCAAAGACCTTGGCCAGGTCAAGGTTACTAACTATGCTGGAATTTGATATAGTGTCAAAGACCTTGGCCAGGTCAAGGTTACTACCTATGCTGGAATTTGATATAGTTTCAAAGACCTTGGCCAGGTCAAGGTTGCCAACTATGCTGGAATTTGATACAGTGTTAACGACCTTGGCCAGGTCTAGGTTACTAACTATGCTGGAATTTGATACAGTGTCAAGGACCTTGGCCATGTCAAGGTTACGAACTATGCCGGAATTGGATACAGTGTCAAGGACCTTGGCCAGGTCAAGGTTGCTAACTATGCTGGAATTTGATACAGTGTCAAAGACCTTGACCAGGTCAAGGTTACTAACTATGCTGGAATTTGATACAGTGTTAAGGACCATGGCCAGGTCAAGGTTACTAACTATGCTGGAATTTGATACAGTGTCAAGGACCTTGGCCAGGTCAAGGTTACTAATTATGCTGGAATTTGATGTAGTGTCAAGGACCTTGGCCAGGTCAAGGTTACTAACTAAGCTGGAATTTGATATAGTGTCAAAGACCTTGGCCAAGTCAAGGTTACTAACTATGCTTTAATTTGATACAGTGTCAATGACCTTGGCCAGGTCAAGGTTACTAACTATGCTGGAATTTGATATAGTGTCAAGGACCTTGGCCAGGTCAAGGTTACTAACTATGCTGGAATTTGATACAGTGTCAAAGACCTTGGTCAGGCCAAGATTACTAACTATGCTGGAATTTGATACAGTGTCAAGGACCTTGGTCAGGTCTAGGTTACTAACTATGCTGGAATCTGATACAGTGTCAAGGACCTTGGCCAGGTCAAGGTTACTAACTATGCTGGAATTTGATATAGTGTCAAAAACCTTGCCCAGGTCAAGGTTACTAACTATGCTGGAATTTGATACAGTGTCAAGGACCTTGGTCAGGTCAAGGTTACTAACTATGCTGGAATTTGATACAGTGTCAAAGACCTTGGCCAGGTCAAGGTTACTAACTATGCTGGAATTTGATACAGTGTCAAGGACCTTGGCCATGTCAATGTTACTAACTATGCTGAAATTTGATATAGTGTCAAAGACTTTGGCCAGGTCAAGGTTACTAACTATGCTGGAATTTGATACAGTGTCAAGGTCCTTGGCCAGGTCAAGGTTACTAACTATGCTGGAATTTGATATATTGTCAAGGGCCTTGGCCAGGTCAAGGTTACTAACTAAGCTGGAATTTGATACAGTGTCAAGGACCTTGGCCAGGTCAAGGTTACTAACTATGCTAGAATTTGATACAGTGTCAAGGACCTTCACCAGGTAAAGGTTACTAACTATGCTGGAATTTGATACAGTGTCAAGGACCTTGGCCAGGTCAAGGTTACTAACTATGCTGGAATTTGATATAGTGTCAAATACCTTGGCCAGGTCAAGGTTGCTAACTATGCTGGAATTTGATACAGTGTCAAGGACCTTGGCCAGGTCAAGGTTACTAACTATGCTGGAATTTGAGACAGTGTCAAGGACCTTGACCAGGTCAAGGTTACTAACTATGCTGGAATTTGATACAGTGTCAAGGACCTTGGCCACGTCAAGGTTATGAACTATGCTGGAATTTGATACAGTGTCAAGGTCCTTGGCCAGGTCAAGGTTACTAACTATGCTGGAATTTGAAACAGTGTCAAGGACCTTGGCCAGGTCAAGGTTACTAACTATGCTGGAATTTCATACAGTGTCAAGGACCATGGCCAGGTCAAGGTTACTAACTATGCTGGAATTTGATACAGTGTCAGGGACCTTGGCCAGGTCAAGGTTACTAATTATGCTGGAATTTGATATAGTGTCAAGGACCTTGGCCAGGTCAAGGTTACTAACTATGCTGGAATTTGATATAATGTCAAAGACCTTGGCCAGGTCAAGGTTACTAACTATGCTGGAATTTGATACAGTGTCAAGGACCTTGGCCAGGTCAAGGTTACTAACTATGCTGGAATTTGATATAGTGTCAAGGACCTTGGCCAGGTCAAGGTTACTAACTTTGCTGGAATTTGATACAGTGTCAAAGACCTTGGTCAGGCCAAGGTTACTAACTATGCTGGAATTTGATATAGTGTCAAAGACCTTGGCCAGGTCAAGATTACTAACTATGCTGGAATTTGATACAGTGTCAAGGACCTTGGTCAGGTCAAGGTTACTAACTATGCTGGAATTTGATGCAGTGTCAAGGACCTTGGACAGGTCAAGGTTACTAACTATGCTGGAATTTGATATAGTGTCAAAGACCTTGGCCAGGTCAAGGTTACTAACTATGCTGGAATTTGATACAGTGTCAAGGACCTTGGTCAGGTCAAGGTTACTAACTATGCAGGAATTTGATACAGTGTCAAGGACCTTGGCCAGGTCAAGGTTACTAACTATGCTGGAATTTGATACAGTGTCAAAGACCTTGGCCAGGTCAAGGTTACTAACTATGCTGGAATTTGATACAGTGTCAAGGACCTTGGCCATGTCAAGGTTACTAACTATGCTGGAATTTGATATAGTGTCAAAGACCTTGGCCAGGTCAAGGTTACTAACTATGCTGGAATTTGATACCGTGTCAAGGACCTTGGCCAGGTCAAGGTTACTAACTATGCTGGAATTTGAGACAGTGTCAAGGACCTTGGCCAGGTCAAGGTTACTAACTATGCTGGAATTTGATACAGTGTCAAGGATCTTGGTCAGGTCAAGGTTACTAACTATGCTGGAATTTGAAACAGTGTCAAGGACCTTGGCCAGGTCAAGGTTATTAACTATGCTGGAATTTGATATAGTGTCAAAGACCTTGGCCCAGTCAAGGTTACTAACTATGCTGGAATTTGATACAGTGTCAAAGACCTTGGCCAGGTCAAGGTTACTACCAATGCTGGAATTTGATACAGTGTCAAAGACCTTGGCCAGGTCAAGGTTACTAACAATGCTGGAATTTGATACAGTGTCAAAGACTTTGGCCAGGTCAAGGTTACTAACTATGCTGGAATTTGATACAGTATCAAGGACCATGATCAAGTCAAGGTTACTAACTATGCTGGAATTTGATACAGTGTCAAGGACCTTGGCTAGGTCAAGGTTACTAACTATGCTGGAACTTGATATAGTGTCAAAGACCTTGGCCAGGTCAAGGTTACTAACTATGCTGGAATTTGATACAGCATCAAGAACCTTGGCCAGGTCAAGGTTACTAACTATGCTGGAATTTGATACAGTGTCAAGGACCTTGGCCATGTCAAGGTTACTAACTATGCTGGAATTTGATACAGTGTCAAAGACCTTGGTCAGGTCAAGGTTACTGACGATGCTGGAATTTTTTACAGTGTCAAAGACCTTGGCCAGTTCAAGGTTACTAATGATGCTGGAATTTGATACAGTGTCAAAGACCTTGTCCAGGTCAAGGTTACTAACTATGCTGGAATTTGATACAGTGTCAAAGACCTTGGCCAGTTCAAGGTTACTAACTATGCTGGAATTTGATATAGTGTCAAAGACCTTGGCCAGGTCAAGGTTACTAACTATGCTTTAATTTGATACAGTGTCAATGACCTTGGCCAGGTCAAGGTTACTAACTATGCTGGAATTTGATATAGTGTCAAGGACCTTGGCCAGGTCAAGGTTACTAACTATGCTGGAATTTGATACAGTGTCAAAGACCTTGGTCAGGCCAAGATTACTAACTATGCTGGAATTTGATACAGTGTCAAGGACCTTGGTCAGGTCTAGGTTACTAACTATGCTGGAATCTGATACAGTGTCAAGGACCTTGGCCAGGTCAAGGTTACTAACTATGCTGGAATTTGATATAGTGTCAAAAACCTTGCCCAGGTCAAGGTTACTAACTATGCTGGAATTTGATACAGTGTCAAGGACCTTGGTCAGGTCAAGGTTACTAACTATGCTGGAATTTGATACAGTGTCAAAGACCTTGGCCAGGTCAAGGTTACTAACTATGCTGGAATTTGATACAGTGTCAAGGACCTTGGCCATGTCAATGTTACTAACTATGCTGAAATTTGATATAGTGTCAAAGACTTTGGCCAGGTCAAGGTTACTAACTATGCTGGAATTTGATACAGTGTCAAGGACCTTGGCCAGGTCAAGGTTACTAACTATGCTGGAATTTGATATATTGTCAAGGGCCTTGGCCAGGTCAAGGTTACTAACTAAGCTGGAATTTGATACAGTGTCAAGGACCTTGGCCAGGTCAAGGTTACTAACTATGCTAGAATTTGATACAGTGTCAAGGACCTTCACCAGGTAAAGGTTACTAACTATGCTGGAATTTGATACAGTGTCAAGGACCTTGGCCAGGTCAAGGATACTAACTATGCTGGAATTTGATATAGTGTCAAATACCTTGGCCAGGTCAAGGTTGCTAACTATGCTGGAATTTGATACAGTGTCAAGGACCTTGGCCAGGTCAAGGTTACTAACTATGCTGGAATTTGAGACAGTGTCAAGGACCTTGACCAGGTCAAGGTTACTAACTATGCTGGAATTTGATACAGTGTCAAGGACCTTGGCCACGTCAAGGTTACAAACTATGCTGGAATTGGATACAGTGTCAAGGTCCTTGGCCAGGTCAAGGTTACTAACTATGCTGGAATTTGATACAGTGTCAAGGACCTTGGCCAGGTCAAGGTTACTAACTATGCTGGAATTTCATACAGTGTCAAGGACCATGGCCAGGTCAAGGTTACTAACTATGCTGGAATTTGATACAGTGTCAGGGACCTTGGCCAGGTCAAGGTTACTAATTATGCTGGAATTTGATATAGTGTCAAGGACCTTGGCCAGGTCAAGGTTACTAACTATGCTGGAATTTGATATAGTGTCAAAGACCTTGGCCAGGTCAAGGTTACTAACTATGCTGGAATTTGATACAGTGTCAAGGACCTTGGCCAGGTCAAGGTTACTAACTATGCTGGAATTTGATATAGTGTCAAGGACCTTGGCCAGGTCAAGGTTTCTAACTTTGCTGGAATTTGATACAGTGTCAAAGACCTTGGTCAGGCCAGGGTTACTAACTATGCTGGAATTTGATATAGTGTCAAAGACCTTGGCCAGGTCAAGATTACTAACTATGCTGGAATTTGATACAGTGTCAAGGACCTTGGTCAGGTCAAGGTTACTAACTATGCTGGAATTTGATGCAGTGTCAAGGACCTTGGACAGGTCAAGGTTACTAACTATGCTGGAATTTGATATAGTGTCAAAGACCTTGGCCAGGTCAAGGTTACTAACTATGCTGGAATTTGATACAGTGTCAAGGACCTTGGTCAGGTCAAGGTTACTAACTATGCAGGAATTTGATACAGTGTCAAGGACCTTGGCCAGGTCAAGGTTACTAACTATGCTGGAATTTGATACAGTGTCAAAGACCTTGGCCAGGTCAAGGTTACTAACTATGCTGGAATTTGATACAGTGTCAAGGACCTTGGCCATGTCAAGGTTACTAACTATGCTGGAATTTGATATAGTGTCAAAGACCTTGGCCAGGTCAAGGTTACTAACTATGCTGGAATTTGATACCGTGTCAAGGACCTTGGCCAGGTCAAGGTTACTAACTATGCTGGAATTTGAGACAGTGTCAAGGACCTTGGCCAGGTCAAGGTTACTAACTATGCTGGAATTTGATACAGTGTCAAGGATCTTGGTCAGGTCAAGGTTACTAACTATGCTGGAATTTGAAACAGTGTCAAGGACCTTGGCCAGGTCAAGGTTATTAACTATGCTGGAATTTGATATAGTGTCAAAGACCTTGGCCCAGTCAAGGTTACTAACTATGCTGGAATTTGATACAGTGTCAAAGACCTTGGCCAGGTCAAGGTTACTACCAATGCTAGAATTTGATACAGTGTCAAAGACCTTGGCCAGGTCAAGGTTACTAACAATGCTGGAATTTGATACAGTGTCAAAGACTTTGGCCAGGTCAAGGTTACTAACTATGCTGGAATTTGATACAGTATCAAGGACCATGATCAAGTCAAGGTTACTAACTATGCTGGAATTTGATACAGTGTCAAGGACCTTGGCTAGATCAAGGTTACTAACTATGCTGGAACTTGATATAGTGTCAAAGACCTTGGCCAGGTCAAGGTTACTAACTATGCTGGAATTTGATACAGCATCAAGAACCTTGGCCAGGTCAAGGTTACTAACTATGCTGGAATTTGATACAGTGTCAAGGACCTTGGCCATGTCAAGGTTACTAACTATGCTGGAATTTGATACAGTGTCAAAGACCTTGGTCAGGTCAAGGTTACTGACGATGCTGGAATTTTTTACAGTGTCAAAGACCTTGGCCAGTTCAAGGTTACTAATGATGCTGGAATTTGATACAGTGTCAAAGACCTTGTCCAGGTCAAGGTTACTAACTATGCTGGAATTTGATACAGTGTCAAAGACCTTGGCCAGTTCAAGGTTACTAACTATGCTGGAATTTGATACAGTGTCAAGGACCTTGGTCAGGTCAAGGTTACTAACTATGCTGGAATTTGATACAGTGTCAAAGACCTTGGCCAGGTCAAGGTTACTAACTATGCTAGAATTTGTTACAGTGTCAAGGACCTTGGCCAGGTCAAGGTTACTAACTATGCTGGAATTTGATACAGTGTCAAGGACCTTGGCCATGTCAAGGTTACTAGCTATGCTAGAATTTGATACAGTGTCAAGAACCTTGGCCAGGTCAAGGCATGATGTATGCACAGCATGACTACTATCTGCTGCTTGGATTATTCTTTCAAAGACGTTTACCAGATTCAAGAAACAGGCTCTACCCTACACAGTACTAAACTACTGGGGCTCTAGCCTGAGTAGAACTGTAATGTCATGGTCAAGACAGTTATAATATGCTCCATGATTTTGCAAATGAGACGTATTAAGCTGTTGTGCCTGTAATTCCCAAGGTCAGTGGTGGGACCGCCCTTGTGGAGTGACATCATGACTGCTGTGCACCAAATTTCAGGGATGAAGCCCATGGCTAAACACAGGTTAAATATTTTAAGAAGAGGCTGCACCAGGGCTTGGTTAGTACTGTTTACAGAACAGCCAGGTCTATTATAAGGTCCTATGGAGGAAGTATTTTTAATCTTTGTGAGCACCTTTAGAACATGATCATTTGTAGGTGACGGGCTGAGAGACTCATGGATAAGAAGGTACTGAGTAGTGATTGCTGAGGTAAAGTTTGCTTTATGATGCTGAGTCTGTTAGCTAATGTTGGTCATTTTTAATGGATCAGGGTAAATGGTGCTATTATGAATAAGTTCTGAAAAATAATGGGTATTGTTTCTTAGTTTTCTAACATAACTTGAGATGGATTTGCAGTTGTTAGTTTCAGATTCTGACCTACATTTATGGACTGCCTTAATAGTCTTAATATATACTATATATATATATATATTATATACTTTATAAGTTTTCATTCAGCATTCTAATGCTATCCTTGAACTGTTGGCCCTAGATCTGCAGTATACCTGCGTTAATCATGCATACATTTGCTTGATAATTGCAAGGGGTGGTAAAAATAGAGAATGGCGGAATTGTCAAATGTTCAGAATTTTGAATGTTTGTTCTTTTTAAAAATGGTAAAAGGGAGTTTGGTAGGAGTGGGAGTGTCTATGTGTTTCAGGTAAGGGTTAGGGTAACAGTTTGGGTCAGCTTACCCAAGAAATTTGTAATGGCTTATCCATTCAATAAGGTCCCTGATTCTGACTGCAATCTCTGACTGCATTTTAAGGAGGGTATGGGCCTAAATTAGTCTATTAAAACACAAATACATTGATATCTGTCCATCTAATACTTTTATATTCCTTTTGTTTCTTCATTTGGCTGTCATAAGCAATAATTAAGATGGTGCTATGCCTATAAAGTGTGCACTTATTGTAATGTGCTCCAACAATACCTTAAGATAAGGAAAGTATTTTACATAACACACTTTTCTAATAAGCTTCCTTACTAATATCATTCTGCATTAAAATGATATTATTATCTTGTTAATATCACATAGCAGCAGTATGCTGTCCCCTTTTGTCATGCTCTTAAACACTTATTTGGGACAGTATTGAGATCAAAATGAAGGACCTTAGCACCATCATATGCTGTTTCCATCCTTGTCGAAGTGAATTGTTAATTCTAACACATGAAAATGACTGAAAATGATTGTGATACAACCTTTAATCCAGCTGAAGGTCTAACTCAGTAATAGTCTTTACTAGTGACGTAACCCTTTCTAAATGAGTTTTATTATTAGTTCTTTAAAATCAGAAATAAAAAAGAAATAAAAAAAGGAATATTTAAGGAATACATCAGAATGAGGAGCAATGATGGATCCCAGTCTTGCATAATATTATTTGTTCAAATCATAGTCCTGTATAACATTTCTATATGAGCATAAATATATTTTGTAGAAAATTATCAGGACTGACAAAAATAATTGCCTCTTTATTGAACTTAGATATTAGTTTATTATTGAAACCACTTTTGGGACCCTGTTGATGCTTTTTGTTAAACTCTTACAGGTGGAAGTGTTTCATAGTCAAGCTGTAGTCTAATTATTTTTTAGTTAGATGATGAATTTTAATTCCAGAGTACAGATTTTTTTCCTTCAAAGTTGATAATTACCTGTTTAATTTTAAATTAACATGATTTTTATTTATTTGTTCAAGATTATTTTCCATTGCTTTAAACTTTTTTATTTAGTCACTGTTCTGTTAATGGTCATAATGAAAATTAATTGGTAAAAATAGTTAAAGAGGTTTTATTTTAAATAATTTTAAATAAAGAATTTCAATTACTCTTCTTTTAATGTTTGATTTAAAAATATTATCACTTAATGTTAATGACCTAAATAACAGACACAAAAGGGATAGTCTGATTAATTATGTAAGGTTAAATAAACCTGATGTGAAGATTGGACCAAGACAGGAGAAGGCTGCCATGACTGAGTGTGTCCAACAGTGTAGTACACATAGCTGACTCATATTATTTCAGTACCACTGTACTGCGATATGTGTTTTTGAAATAAAATTGTCTGCATGATGTTGTGCATGACTTCTCTTTTTTATGTTATGATATTGCTTATATATGTAAGTGTAGCACTGATGTGTGTCCCTTATTGTTTAGCATACAGTGATAAAACTGTGTGTATGCATACCTGTGTGAGCTGTGGCCTGAGTTGATGCTTTTTTTATTTTTTGTTTTGACACATTTGCATGTGTTCATGTTGCTGTAATCCATAGCATTCTCATGAATTCCTTGGGGCCCAAAATGTATGCTCTTAGAATGTCACAAATGGAGTCACAGTGGCTGTTTTTCACATTTGAGTTGTGTTGTGTATGTACAGTATGTTTTGGAATCTCACTGCCATTTGCAGAATCCCTAATTATCCTACACTGAATATTTAGGTAGTTGGTGTTCTTTCAGCATGGCTTCTGAAATCGCACCCACAGCAGGTGCGCTGAAGTCTTCCTTTGGTGTACTGTACTATCCACAAATAGCTTCTGCAAACTTTACAGAATTTGTCCCCTGGTCTTGATTACACTGAGAGCAGGCTGACAGCAGATGTTTTGGAATCTGGTCCCCATTAGATGGGTCTTTCATCAAAGTAAATTACTTACCGAGAGCAGGTCTTTCAGAATCGGGGCAAACTTACACTGACAGCAACTCTTTTCTAATCTGGCTTAATGCAATAAAGTAAAAATACAATAATCAGTAATGAATTAACTCCATACTCAGAGTATCAAATAATAGATAAAAATACAGAAAATGGCAGAAAGGGGGTTCATTTTATGCAGTCTATAGAAAACACCTTTCACTTATCAGAAGCATAGAAAGTTACTAACGCAGGGAATTAAATGACTATGATAAAATGAGTTTGCGTGACAGACAATGAGAGTGACGTAACAAGAGAAAAGTAGCTTAGAAGACTCAGTGCAGTGTGAATCGAAGTAAAGAGTGACAAATGGCATTGGTTTTCATATGTATTTCTCGTTAGTTTATTACCCATATATGAATGATTTCTTTACAGCGGTAGTGCTATTTCTTTATCATGTCACCTGAAGTTGTGTGTATATCCACTCCCAATACTATCAATTTAGTGTTAGGAGTGGTTAGTTCATTGACTCAGTATTATAGCACAGCTTTCTGTATGACTACATCACTTAGTTACTATTACAAGATAGCCTTCCAAACTATATAAACCTGGCTGGTTAAAACCTCAGGAAAATCAGAAAATCTGTTTTATATGAACCCTAAAAAAGGTAACACAGAGCAGAGACTGCAATTATGGCAGTATAAGGCTTTTTCCTAGCTCCATAATCTTGCAAGAAAGTTACCAGACCAAACTATTGCTATTTCACAATTATTGTGACTGCTGTCAAAACAGGTTTCAAACAAAGCAAGCCTCAAGTTAAAAAGCAATCAGTTCAGCATTGACAAAAACAGTGTATCTGTGTGTGTGTGTGTGTGTGTGTGTGTGTGTGTGTGTGTGTGTGTGTGTGTGCACACACACACACACACACACACACACACACACACACACACACACACACACACACACACACACACACACACATGTACAAACCAACACACAGACAGACTTAACAAGACACACACATACACACACACACACACACACACACAGTGCTGAAAATATGCACTCGTACATATAGTCACACTTATCTAGACATTTCTAAGAGTACAATATTTGAAATATTTATTTTAAACAGAACTACTTTTTAGCTTTAAAAATATGGTAAAAATAATAAAAAAATTAAAAAAAAAATACAAACAGAGGTTATTTGGTAAGAGCAATAATGCCAATCAGATTTGGATATATTGGGAACTGATGGACCTGCTAGGGATAGGATGGTACTCTATCTGCAATGCCAGAACTCACAACACCTAAGTAGTCAGTTATAACCCCATAATATCCACCCTGCTGGGCATTATTGCTTTCTTATTTGTATATTCATTTTTTATATTCATTGGACATAATCTAAATACTGTTCATCAGGTAGTACATTGATTTTTCTTATGCTGTGCTGTGTGTTAATATATTTTATGAATTTACTTCTCCAAATGACTATGCCTTCTCCTATATAATATTTTTTTTCTCCAGATATATTTCATAAGAGGGATATGACCAGTTGGTACTACCAGTTTATGCGAATAACTAAGTTAATTGGTAATTAAGAGAATACCTGAATAACTAAATAAATGAATAAATGAATGAATCATAACAGAAAACATGGGGAAGCTATTTCGGCCATTACAGTTAACAGTTGCTGTTGATATAATACTTTATGTTATGAGAACTATCTCATAACTTTGACAATCATTGATCAGTACAGTGAAAAGTGAAATTCCTTTAATCCCTCCCACCGCATCACAGCACATTTTACCTTCCAAATTTACACTACAATAAAAACTTACAGTTGCTAGAGGAAGTAACACACTACCACCATAAAATCGCCCCAGCAGTCCAATTTACCCAAAGATAATGCTACACAAAATCAGATATAACCTGAAAAATCATCACACTGAATCTTTGAACCAAGCATGTTAAAATGTTGTCATTAGGATCCTCTATCTTATTTGCTGAAAGAACTTTTTTACCCCCTATAATTTGCACCATTTTAAATTGCAGCTTATATCACATCTGCTGTTTGTTCCTTCCTTAGTGAAATTTTACCTAAGTTTACCTAATTGCTACCTGTGTTTCCCTTACTCTACTTCAGGCCCAAACTCACTGGAAAACCACCTTCTGCCAAACATCTGCTGTTTGTTCCTTCCTTAGTGGAAATTTACCTAAGTTTACCTAATTGCTACCTGTGTTTCCCTGACTCTCCTTCAGGCCCAAACTCACTGGAAAACCACCTTCTGCCAAACATCTGCTGTTTGTTCCTTCCTTAGTGGAATTTTACCTAAGTTTACCTAATTGCTACCTGTGTTTCCCTGACTACTTCAGGCCCAAACTCACTGGAAAACCACCTTCTGCCAAATATCTGCTGTTTGTTCATTCCTTAGTGGAATTTTACCTAAGTTTACCTAATTGCTACCTGTGTTTCCCTGACTCTACTTCAGGCCCAAACTCACTGGAAAACCACCTTCTGTCAAACATCTGCTGTTTGTTCCTTCCTTAGTGGAATTTTACCTAAGTTTACCTAATTGCTACCTGTATTTCCCTGACTATACTTCAGGCCCAAACTCACTGGAAAACCACCTTCTGCCAAACATCTGCTGTTTGTTCCTTCCTTAGTGGAAATTTACCTAAGTTTACCTAATTGCTACCTGTGTTTCCCTGACTCTACTTCAGGCCCAAACTCACTGGAAAACCACCTTCTGCCAAACATCTGCTGTTTGCTCCTTCCTTAGTGGAATTTTACCTAAGTACATACTGCTCACCTGAAGATTATATTTGCTGCCTATAATCTCTGTCCTACCCCTGTGTTGGCTGCAGTACACCCACTGACCACTCCCCTCTCATCTACCGCTTCCTCCAACTCTTACTTTAACATCCCTCAGTCTTCCTACCCCCCTCTCCACCCTACTCCTCTCCACTGTTAATCCTTACCTCCTTTCTGAACTATTCATTTCTCCATAACCATTTCTCTTCGTATCTGCCTGTTCACTCTCCACTGTAACTCATACCTCCTTTCTGAACTACTTTTTTGCTCTTTGCCCACTCCTCCTTTAACCTGCTTGTTCTCCTATCTACCACAGTAAGATATTCTAATAACTCCCTATACCTGTCCTACCCTGCTCTTCCTTACATCTCTAGACTTGTGCCTTGCTTCCTACCTCCTGCTGTCCTAATCTCAGGCCCATTATCTCTGCTTTTGCTAGAACCCTACACACTTTCCTCTCCCTTTCTTTCTCTTTTCGCTGATTGTTTTTTCTTCAGACTTTCCTTTTGGGTGTAGCCCCGCTCCATTCGCTCCCCTACCCTACCCCCATTCCCACCCACCCCAGTACAATTTCCTTTATACTTAACCATCCCTCCCCTTCCTGCCCAGCCATCCATTACAAATTCACTTCCTGTCTAGCACCACTCCCACAATCCAACACCCATCACACTTAACATAATGACCTATTCTTCCCTTCCCTTTCCTGCCCAGCCATCCACTACAAATCCACGCCTTGTCTATTACCACTCCCACAATCCAACACCCAATCAACCTTAGCATACTCATCTACTTTATATTATTTCTTACAATTACCCCTTCCATCCTTAACCAAACCTCTCATCATGCTGCATCTACTTATATCTGCAACATTACTCACTATACTCTTTATTACTACCTTCTATCACTCTTACCTCTAAAATCCATTATTTTGTTCCCCTACCTCACACTCACACTACAACTTTCCAACTTCACTTTCTTTTTCCATCTTTCCAGACCTATTTAACTCTACCACCATAACTCTGTACAAAAGACACATACTTCAAATTCTCAAACCATCCAACAGGATTAAATACAAACCTCCCAAATACTATCTACTTTTTACATCAGGCGTTTTTCTCTATAAACATTTACTCTCCTCTGGAGACATCCATTCCAACCCTGGCCCCTCTTCAACTTGCACCTCCCTCTCCCCCCTTCATCCACCTTAACTACCTCCTGCTCTCAACCCTCTTCCAACAACCAACAGATATAAAACCTCAGTCCCAATACCCAAAACCTCGCAAACACCTAACCTTTTATTCACTAAACATTCAAAGCCTAGCAAATAAAATTACTGATCTACACTCTTGGATAGCTTACAACACCCCTCACATCATATCCCTATCAGAAACATGGCTAAAGCTTCATATCTCAAACAGTGAAATACTCCCCCATGGTTACAACATCTACTGCTCTGATAGAACGTCAAAGAAAGGAAGTGGTATAGCCATCCTCTACTCTAACAGCCTTAACCTTTCACCTTACCCCACACCTATTCCTAGCTTCCATCCTGCTGAACTCCTCATTCTTAACCTCCATCTAAATCCTCACAAAAAACTTTCTATAGCTTCCATCTATATTTCTCCTGACAACAATATACCCATTCTCAAAAACATACTATCCTGGTTA
This sequence comes from Protopterus annectens, assembly GCF_019279795.1. Classification (NCBI taxonomy): domain Eukaryota; kingdom Metazoa; phylum Chordata; order Ceratodontiformes; family Protopteridae; genus Protopterus; species Protopterus annectens. The sequence continues at coordinate 820,960,460 of NC_056749.1, read as the reverse complement.
TATCTCAGTATACCTTATGAAACACTCATCCTTGAGGATGTCAATATAGACTGGTCTAAACTTTCTACTGACTCTCCCTCACTCAGTATTCACCTTCATGGTTTCCACCAACTAATTTCTACCCCCACTCATTTCCACAAAAACTCTACCTCCAGCTCCACTATAGACTGGATTCTTACTAACTCCCCTCAACATTACCACCAGCCCAAAACCCTACCAGACTCCCTCAGTGACCATCTCCCTACCTCTATCCTAATATATGACCCTCACACTTCTAAACCCCACCTCTTTAGAGATTATCAGAAACTATCCTCATTTAACTCTTCTCAATTTAACACACTACTGCAAAACATTGACTGGTCCATCCTTAAACAACTTCCCCTGAATGATGCCGTTGACACATTTAATAGCATCTTCCTAAATACCCTGGACTCCCTTGCTCCCTCTAGAATGATCAGAGTGAAATCTAATCATGCCCCCTGGCTTTCAAAAGAAACTAAGACCATCATGAAACAGAGAGACAGTGCCTGGAAAGCCTGGATCAAAACTAAACAAACACCTCATCTTCTCAAATACAGACAACTACGTAATCCTGCCAAAAAACAGACAATTAAAGACAAAAAATAATTTTATAGCTCAGGCCAGCATAAACATAGACCTAACCCCCGTACATTCTGGTCTACACTAAATAGCATCCTTTACCCAGACTCTCCCTCTAACCCTCCCCCCTACCCAAATTCGACTCCAGAGGAAACAGCTACCCTACTAAATTCCCACTTCATCTCCTCCATCCAAAACCTCCTACCCTCTCAAACTAACTCCTACTCCTTACCTGATCCAACACCCAGCCCCAATAACACTTTTTTCTCCTTCCAGCCACTTCCCACTTCTTACATCAAATCTCTACTGCTCAAACTCAAACCCTGCTCTCTCTCTCTACTGATAAATTACCTCCCACCTTCCTCAAACTTGCAGCTGACTCTATTGCCTACCCTGTGACTATATTAATTAATAGATCCATGCTAGAATCTACTATTCCTACTCTTTGGAAATCTTTCTACACCACCCCTCTCCATAAGGGAGGCAACTCTACTGATCCTACCAACTATCAACCTATTGCCATTCTAACCCCCCTATATAAGATCCTAGAAAAAATGTATCCATACTCAGCTTCTAAACCACCTTCTCAATCACAACTTACTCACCCCTACTCAACATGGTTTCCGCCCCTATCATAGCACTACTACTGCTCTACTCTCCTTCACCCACACCATTGCAGAATCCCTGGACAATAATAAACCTACTTCCTGTCTCTTTCTAGACCTCTTCAAAGCTTTTGATACTGTATCCCATCCTTTACTTCTATCTAAACTTGCAAACTTTCACCTATCCCCCTCCACCCTCAGCTGGTTTGCTAGCTATCTATCTGGACGCCAACAATCTGTCAAATGGCTCTCCTCATATTCTCCTTTCCTGCCTATCTCTACTGGAGTTCCACAAGGTTCCATCTTAGGCCCCCTTTTATTCAATATCTTCACTAATGACCTCTTCACCTCTTGCAATAATTAATCTCTCATTCAATACGCTGATGACTCCACTATTATTTCTACAGCCGACAACATCTCTAACCGAAAAAGCTCTACTCTCCACCGAACAATGGCTTTCAAAAAACTTACTAATCCTAAATCCCCCCAAAAAAACAAACTCTTGCTCTTCCTCCCCTGTTCTCTTGCTCAACATAGATCTTCCTTTGTCGTTAAATCTTGTAATAATACAGCCATTCATCCTGACACCCACACTAAACTCTTAGGGGTTATCATTGACGATGAACTAAAATTCAATCAGCATATACAGCAATGCATAAAGAAAACCCATCAAAAACTTGGTCTCCTATATCAGAACAGAAAATACCTCACTTCTGAGGCTAGATTCACCCTTGGACAAGCACTTCTCCTTCCCTCTCTCCTCTATGCTGTCCCAGTTCTCACAAATACTCAAACTACTACCCTGAACAAACTTCAACAAACCTACCACAAAATAGCCATATTCAT